>NC_135787.1:79212500-79375000 GCF_051106095.1 Pogona vitticeps | reverse complement strand
TAATGATAGGGGTTGATTAAGGTGAAAATAAGAGACAACTTTAGGCAAAAAGGAAACATCTGGATACAACATAACCTTGTCCTTGAAGAATTGCAGGTAAGAAGCATCTGGTCTCAGAACTGCCAACTCACTTGCTCTTCTTGCAGACGAAACAGCAACAAGGAACAAAGTCTTGAATGACAGTAAATGCATGTCACAAGAGGCCATGCAACGGATGGTGCATAAGCACACGTAATACAAGTGTAAGAGACTATTGTGGTACGGGAGGTTTAACAGGAGGACAAATGTTTGACAGTCCTTTCAAAAATGATTTAAGGGTTGGATGAGGAAAAAAGCATGCCAAATTAGAGTCCTGAGGTTGGAAGGAGACGATGGCTGAAATATAAACTTTAAGAGTGGATAACGCCAAACTAGCATCAAAAAAATAATGCAAATACATGGTTTGAAGAGAGACAGGAGAAGCTTGTAACTGTTTTGATTGAGCGAAATTTAGAAAATTGTTCCATTTGTATTTATAGAGGAGATTAGTAGATGGTTTCCTAGCCCTGTCTAGAACCTCCTGGATTGATGGCAGATCCTCCAAGCCGTCAAGTGCAGAGACTGTAGGTCTGGATGAAGGATATTGCCTGAGTTCTGGCTAAGAAGGTTTGGGATCATTGGTAATCTGAAGACATCTACAGCCATTTCCCTGAGGGTGGAAAACCGGGCTGACGAGGCCACCATGGTGCAATGACGATGGCTTCCACTTGTAGTTGTTGAGCCCTGATCAAAGTCCTCTGGATGAGTGGGATTGGAGGAAAAAGATACATAAGATGTGTGTCCCACGGAATCATGAATGCATCCCCAAGGGAGTCTACACGTCTGCCTGCATGAGATGCATACTTCGTGCACTTCTTGTTGATGTTCATCGCAAACATGTCTATGGAGGGTTGATGTGGTATCTGCTGAATAGCTTGTTTTTGGAGAAGAGTGGGAACCTCTTCTTCTAGGACAGACTTGAAGGATGTAAACTTGATTTGTTCTAGAGGAGGGAGTTCTATGAATTCTAAGTGACAGCCAAATTGGATAATAATACCCAAGAGTCTTTTGTGATGTGGGCCCAATTTTGATAGAATGGAGCTAAGCAAGTAGTTCTGAGGAAGTCACAGAGCATCCTGAGAGACTCTTCCCATCCTGCTTATAACTTTTTTGAACTGTTGCCATCTGGCAGAAGATATAGAACAATTAAGACTCGGACCACACGTTTTCTGAATAGTTTTTATCCCAGAGCTATAATTGCACTTAATAATGAGCTTAAAGACCACCAGTAGTGAATAGTTAGTTGAACTGTGTTACTTGGCCTGCGGTGTAGATGTTTGTATTTTTAGTGGGGACTTTTAGTGGGTGGGGAGTGTTGGGGTATTTTTATGTGTCTGTATGTGTCTGGTCTCTGGGTGTCTGTGTGAATTTCATTGTATGGGTATACTGTGCATATACTTATAATGACAATAAATAAATAAAATAAATAAAATAAAAAAATAAAAGTATCTAGTGAAAGTATGGAAGATCTTTCATGGAAGTCAAAGGTACTGTTTTGTTTTCTTGGCAGGAGGGTGGTAAGACTGTTGCTTTTGAGAAGAAGCTTGAGGTCTGTAAGATATGGCAGAGGAGGAAGCCTGAGAAGATCTACCCTGTGTATTCTTGAAAGCCCAGTAAGATTGGGAAGATGATTGTTGGTATTGTTGTGGATATTGCTTGCACCACTGATTCTTTTGATATTTAGGTTGTTGATGAATAGTGTAGGACTTGGCTGTCTTTTTGATTTTTTGCAGGTTTTCCAAAGAATCATCGGTCCTTTCATTGAAGAGACCCTTGGCATCAAAGGGCAGGTCTTCAATCCACATTTTGACATTGTCTATGATGCCAGAGGATTGGAGCCAAGCGTGGCGCCTTAAGGTAATGGCAGATGTGAGTGTTTTGGAAGCGATGTCTGCTGAATGTTGTGAGGCCAGTTGCTGGTGTTTTGCCACTGTAAGGGCTTCAGCATAGGTGTTTAAGAAGCCTTGGCGTGTGTCATCTGGAGATGCCTCTAGAGCTGGAAGGATTCTGGACCATAGCTGCCTCTGATACGCTCCCATGGCCGCTTGATAATTTGCACTCGGAGTAGAAAAGTGGTAAAGGAGTACATTTTCCTTCCCAAGACATCCAGCTTCCTCCCTTCTCTGTTTGTAGACATGACATGTGCCTTCCCAGAAGTTCTGGATGAATTTGATTGTACAATAATGTAATTAGGAACTGGGTGCTTGGCAAGGAAAGTTGTATCATCACCATGTGTGCGATATAGATTTTCAGTTCTGCGGGCAACTGATTGAGATGTAGAGGGCTGGTTCCATGACTCTTTGATAAGGTTCATGAGAGCTGGAATGAAAGCTGAGCTCAATGGCGGTGACCTCTCTTGTTCAATGTCACCAAAAATCAAGTCCTTTGTCGGAGATGGAGGTTGCTCTGTTTGCAATTTAAGAGTTTTTGCCATCCTAGATATCATCTGTACATACAAAGAGAAGTTTTCTGAAGGGGAAGATGGATGTGGTCACCTGCATCCGACTCAAACTACTCCCCTTCCACAGGTGTTTCAGCAGGGGCAGGAGAGAAGACTTTGTCCTCCTGACCAGAAGAAACAGAAGAGAAGTGTTCAGGAGAATGTAAGTGAGTGCTTTTCCTAGGCTTTTGTTTAGCCTGTGCCGATGTTTGTTGGGATATTGGCAGCTGATCCTTAGTTTGAGTCACCTTCGGTGCTGACTTCAAAGGGTTAACCTGTTCGGAGGTAGTTTTCGATCCTCCCTTAGATTGAATATTAATGTCTGTAATGTTCAGCCCTGCCCTCACCTGTCCGTCACAGCTGGGCAGTGGAATAGCAGCCAATGAGGGGACGGAAGGTGGTGCTAAAGGGGGAGGAGCTGGGATATAAAGGGGTGTATGGTGTTTGAGAGATCAGTTTTTGAGAGATAGAGATAGAGTTTAGAGATGAAAGTTTGTTAGTTAGAGTGAGTGAGAGAGCCTGTCAGTGTGAAATAGTCTGTGAGAGCCAGTGATTTATTTACAGTGATTGACTTATTGATTCTTTACCAGTGATTTCCTATTTTTATTTCCTGTAATCAATAAACCAGTTTTTGTTTTTCAAAGTTACACTTATCCTTCGCTTGATTTTCAAGGATAAGTTGGTGGCAGCAGAGTTTAAAGTGAAGTAGCAACCACTCTGTGAAGTGTGAGGGTGGCTGTTACAACGTCGATGTCATGTTGATGACAACGTTGAGGTGGAGATGGGGAGGACGAAGTTGACATCGAAGTGTAGACGTAGCAAATTTTCTTGCATCTATGGTAGTCCTCCGATGTCGACGATGAGTCGGTGTTGGAGTTGTCCCATCAACATCAATAGTGAGATCTTTTTCTGTCGATCTCAACATAGATAACGTTGTCACGTCTATAGCGTTGAGACGACCTGGGTAGAACGACTAGCTCTTTTCGGGAAGATTGATGTTGATCCTGGGGAAATATGCTTTCTCTTTGCCATCCTCTTTCGGGGTGGAGAGTTCTGCCTCGATGAGGTCAACGGTGAGAGAGGTTGCGGTGACACCCGCCTGGTGGAAACAGGGCTATGATGGGCAGAGATCGGTCTAGAGATGGCTGCCCCTTCTAGCTGACCAGGGCTCAGTGAGCAGTCAAGCCAGTGGGTGATGTCTCCAGTTGATGTGGAGGCAAGGATGCAGCAGCTTCCAAAAGAGACTCATGATCCTGACAGGAATCCTCGAGGATCGGAGATGGTAATGATGCAGAGACAAGAGGAATTGTTTTACGATGTTCTTTAGCCTTCACATTCTTGTCCTTAGACGTTGATATTTTTTTGTTTCAGGGCTTCCTTAGATAGCCCAGTCAACGAGGTCTTAGACATCGAGGTAAGCGCCTTTTTAATGGTTGAGGTAGATGATTTCTTTGATGATTTGTCAACCAGTTTTGGCATCGACAAGGATGGAGAAGGGACGTTAGCCTCTGAACGAGGTGTAGCGGAGGGGTTTGAAGCCATCTCTATTTCTGAAGGCTTTGATGCAGATAGAGTTTTGTCCCAAAGATAAAGTTTTAGGTGCTGTTGACAAGCCTTTAAGGAGGCTTTTGCAAATTTCTTGCAATGCCAGCAAGATTGAGGCTGGTGGGTGTCTCCTAAACAAAAGAGGCAGTGGTTGTGACCATCTGAGAATGGTAACTTGCAGGAGCATGACACACGCCTGCTGAAAGGTCCTGAGGGGGGACATAAAGTAGAAGGGAAACAAAGGGAAAAAGAAGACTCACAACAGAGAAGATCAATCTGAGTAAAGGTGATTTCCGATCAGATAATAGGGTCCGGAAAGAAAGGGAAAGGGAATCACAGTGGCAAATATACCAGCGCGGTGGTTTGAAAAGTGCAGGAATCCAAGCCAAATCACAATCCAAGAGTATACCAACAGTCCAAAGTCAAGGGGCAATAGAAAAAATTCAGAGTCCAAAGGCAGTCTGTGTCAAAAATCCAAGTTATCTATCAGAAAAGATCCAAATAAAGAGAGTTCTAACCAAGAAGTTCCAAGCACGATGGAGGTAAAATGGAACTGAAGGCTGAGGTGGGTGGAGCATGCATGATAAGGTAAATCTAAACTTTGTTACTTTTATAGAAAAGCGCTAGAAGATTCCGAGAAGACCAGCACAGGTGCTGTCAAACCCAAATGTGTGCATTCACAGAGGCCACAAAGAAGAACTTAGTTTCTTTTCAGTCACCATTATATACCACCAGCCATGGAGATAGCAGGATTTGAAAGGATCTGGAGGAAATTACAGACAAGCTCCAGGTTTACTTACAAGGAGACAAGTTTACTGAGTAATTTACACAGACACTCAAGAGTTGGAACAGATGACTATACAGTTCACAAGTCAGGGCAAGAATTCCAAACCCCCACTGAGTGAAGCAAGTAATCTTTATAATTTTTCCTGTTTATATCAATAAGTTGAAGCTAAGTAAGACTTTATTGCTTTGTTATACTTTGAAGAGTGAAACAAGAACAAAAAGGACTGGTACATCCACTGAAGCTGTCAAGCAAGGAGAGACGGTAGTCCCAGGATGTAAAATGGGTATCAATACTTTATTCAAAGTTAAGTCCAATGCTTATTTATTTATCTGAAAAGGAGTGAGAGATTGTCCACAAAAATATACTCAAGAGACAGATTCTACATAAGCATAATATCAGTGCCCCTGAAGAAGGCTGAAAATGCAATAGCTGAAACGCGTTGGGCTTATTTTTGAATAAAGTATTGATACCCATTTTACATCCTGGGACTACCATCTCTCCTTGCTTGACATACTTTGAAGAGTAACACAGCATGTGAACCAGTCCCTAACGTGTTTCCCTGAAAATAAGCCAGGGTCTTATATTAATTTTTGCTTCAAAAATGCATTAGGTGTTATTTTCAGGGGATGTTTAATGTTTTTACATATTCAACAATCTACATTATTCAAATAGAGTCATGTCATCTTCTTCTGGTTGCTGCACAATGGTGGAGGCTGTTGTTTCACTTAACTGGGGTTTATTTTGGGGGTAGGGCTTATATTACGAGCATCCTGAAAAATCATACTAGAGTTTATTTATAGGTTAGGTCTTATTTTTGGAGAAACGGGGTATCCAATATCCGTCCATGATCAGCTTGGTGTATGTAGCTGAAATATAAACAAGCTCATTAGTATCATTTTATAAACTCAACTGTTGTCTATGGCTCCCTTTATGTCCCAAAACTTCACTTTGACCATTCTTTGCTCCATCTCAGAACCATGAGAACACTGAAGCAATTTTGCTTAACAAAACAAAATGGAAGACAGCAGATCAAAATGGAAGACAGACAACTCCTCTAAATAGTGGGCCTGACACCATTGCATAGAAACTTTCCTTACCCCATCTTCCACTGTGTCAGAATAAAAGAATTCAATTCCTCTTTTATGATGACAGCTGTGTGGTTGCCTTGAAAGAAGAATAGGCCCAGTTTATATTTTTATTTTTTGCCAAGTAAACTGAATGCAAAGAAGTAAAGCAAGAAAACTAGGTCGACAGAGCAAAAGAATTATTATCCCTTGAATCAGGGCATGAACTCACCTTGCCTTAATTCTCAAAGGCCTCATTATATTCTCCGCAAGTTAACAAAAAGCAGCCTTATAAATCAGAGAAAAAAAACCCAAGTTGCATTATTACAAATGTTTGCTGACACTCCTAACTAGGATTTTAGAAAGAAACATAAGCAAACAGACTGCAGTTTGCTCTAGCTTTAGGGGACAAAAACAAAAATCTGTTCATCATTAGTTTGTTAGTTCACATGTGGGAGCTAACACCTATCACCAACAATTCATCTCTTACTTGCAGGCACTGCTCCTAAAATGGAAGGTGCTCTTCTCTAATAGAAACACAGTTGCTCTGCAAGATATAACCTCTTTCTGTCTGCACTATCTCAATGCTTTTGTCAAGACAGTAAGGTGCTAACTGAACTTACACTGCAATGCAGTTGTATCTACAAATGAGAAGGGGAAAATCCCTCTCTCTCTCTCTCTCTCTCTCTCTCTCTCTCTCTCTGGAAACATTCATCTGGTTTTACTGACAGCCCTCTAGTTTCCTTCAAAATTTCTTCGACATGCCATCTAAGAAGAACTTTCTTCTATTTATTTATTTATTAGATTTTTATCCCGCCCTTCTAGACTATGTCTACTCAGGGCAGCTCACAATAAAATTATTCATAAAAGAATTAAAACCATGAATTAAATTGACAACGTTTAGTATTGATCAAGATGGAAAATAGAACAAAAGACTAAGTAAAAGTAAGAGTCAAGTATTGACAGGAGGGAAGGCCTGCCTAAAGAGCCAAGTCTTTAATTGGCTCTTAAAAACACCCAGCAAAGGTGGCAGGCAGATCTCTGACAGCACGCTATTCCAGAGCCGAGGGGCCACTGCCGAGAAGGCCTGGTTTCTTGTTCTTTCTTTCCGGACCTCTCTCGGTGTTGGGCCCCTCAGCTGTCTTTCCTGGCTATAGTGAGTGACTTGAGTAGATCTAGGTGGGAGAAGGTGTTCTGCTAGGTATTGAGGTCCTAAACCATTTAGGGCTTTATATGTCATCATTAACACATGCGGAAATGAATGGGCAGCCAATGCAAGGCAGCCAGAGTGGGAGAGATATGCTGGTGTTTTTTCATTCCACTAAGTAATCTGGGTGCCGCATTCTGCACCATTTGAAGCTTCTGCATCAATCTCAAAGGTAGCCCCACGTAGAGCGCATTACAGTGGTCTAATCTTGAGATTACAAGCACGTGGACCAGAGTGGTGAGGGCCCCACCATCAAGATAGGGACACAGCTGGGCAATCTGCCACAGATGGCAATAGGCGGAGCGGACCACTGATGCCGCCTGGGTTTCCATGTTGAGCGCCGGATACAGATGTACTCCCAAGCTGCGAACCTCACTCTTTGCGGTGAGAGTTCAAATCTATCTTCTATGCTCTTTAGCATATGCATGTGAACATGAGGAAGGCTGAGGGGAGATATGATAGCACTTTTCGAATACTTGAAAGGCTGTCATACAGAAGAGGGGAAGCATCTGTTCTCAATCATCCTCAAATGCAGGAGACACAACAATGAGCTCAAATTACAGAAACCACATTTCATTTGAATATCAGGAAAAACTTTCTAACTGTTAGAACAGTATGGCAGTGGAACCAATTACCTTGAGAGGTGGTGAGTGCTCCAGCGCTTGAGGCATTCAAGAGAAATTTGGACAACCATCTGATAGATATCCTTTGATTCGTATTCTTGCACTGAGCAGTGGGTTGGACTCAGTGGCCTTATAGGCCCCTTCCAGCTTCATGATTCTATAATTCTACCTTTGAAAAGTGTTCATAATCTTCAGTGGCTCCAAAATGCTGCAGCCTGTTAGGAAGAGAATAACATTTTTCTGCTACAGTGGAATCACTAGCATTAGAAAAAGGATCCTAAAAGTGGATGGGCCTCTGTAGTCAGCGCATGGTTTGCTAGATATTTTGAAATTGCTTCAGGGAAGATGTATTGACACTGTAGTTGTTTACCACAGAACCAACTATTGCTTTGCATTCAGTCCCAATATTTTTTATATTTCTGTATATTTATATATTTTAGATGTTTTATTTGTGACTGGTCTTATGGCCGTAATAAAGTTCTATCTGTCTACTAGCTATCAGTGTAATTATGCATATAATCTCCTACATCATGTAAACAGGCTTTCTGAAGGACAGAGCTCCCTACATCTGTCTGACTAGGTCTTAGGATGTTTTTTTTTCTTTCTGACTGACTACTTTCATGAATATGTAAGGGTGCTTTGGCCACTAATGAGGATTTTTGCTGTTGTTTTTACCAGATTTTAAATGATATTGATTTATTGTTTGTTTTAATCCGTTAATACATTTAATACGCTTTAATATATAATTTCTTCTGTTTTTCAACTTGACCTGTTTTTTAAATGTATGTTGCCAGCTTCCTTGAATCATGCAAGAGAGAAAGGAGAAGTATACACTACATGGTATCCATGAGTAGTTGAAATATGATCATATGAGGGATATAAATCCTTACTTCTTTTCCCCACATGCAATTGGTGCAGTTAGGCAAGTTGTCCAAAATTAGGCTGTCTGTTTTTTCAAGAATTTGAAGCACTAGAATAGTTGTTTGCATTTTTCTGAACAAAAAACAAGCGCAGCCAGTCTTTCTGCGCTTGCCTCCCTCTGTGTGTGTGTGTGTGTGTGTGTGTGTGTGTGTGTGTGTGTGTGTGTGTGTGTGTGTGTGTGTGTGTGTGTGTGTGTGTGTGTGTGTGTGTGTGCGCGTGTGTGTGTGTGTGTGTTGCTTCTGAAAGGGAAAGGACACTAGAACTATCTCATGCAAATTATGGACACCATGGGAATAAAGACTGGTCTTGTTCTCCTCTGAAGGTAAAGATTCTCACAATGCTTTAAATTCCTTGAAATATGTCCTTATATAGAGATGGCCTAAATCGATAGAAACAAGGAATTTAACAAGTATTAGCTGACATAACTGTTTATATAAGTTATGCCATCTATGGCTGCTGTAGTCATCAGCTACAAGGATTTTTTAGTAAATAAACATTTCCCATTTCTTTCCAAAGGCACTAGTTTCTCCCATGCAATTGCTTCCATGATCCTGAAAGAGAGGGAAGAAATCCTTAATTACTGAAAATCGTTGGCACCAGGATGATTTCACTGGCAGTGGCAATGTTTGGTATTTAACGACTTCTACCCTCCATCCCATGACTCGCACAGATACCCGACTATGAAGGAGATTACACAGGAAACATGGGTGCCTCAGGATAGAAGTAGGACATGTTTAATTTCCAATAAATCCTCTCAGTTTATGACACCATCGTTATGTGGTGTAACTGACGCAAACTGTATTTTATCAATTCTATTCATTTAGAACACTGAATACATACAAGAGCATAACCAGTGACATGGAAAGCACAGGCTAGGAGTGAAATTGGAATTTAGACTCAATTAATACTGAAGCATTTAATAGTGACGTCCCTTGCATTGCAAAAGAAAAAGTTCATTCTTAGCTAGTTCCACCCTGGAGTATTGAAATGTGAATATGTACATCCCATATTTTCAGTAGCCACTCCTCCTTTCTTTTGTTCCATCATGACAGGTGATGCTAAATGCTAACATTAATCTCACCTATTCCTTGAAAAAGAAGATAATATCATAATAACATCGAGCCTATTGAAGAACTTTGTGCAACTTGGTATTACACATCTCTGCTTTGCCAAGGTTCATGAAATTTAAATATTTTAACAAAGATCTTTTCCAACAAGGTAAATAAGTTCTAATATCTAAAACTAGTTTTGGATCAATCTCCTTTCCAATTTGCTTTCTTCAGTAGAACTACCCATGAACTACTCAGGACATTCAACTTGCCTCCTAGGCTGCATAATGATTTTCCAGAAAAAAGTCTCATGAATTTATACAGGTATAGTTTTAAGCACAGATCAATGGATCCAGACACTCAAATATATAAAAAAGAACAAAGTTGTATAAATTGGTTGAGCAAACCTGCTTATACATCTAATATTTTCCATAGGGGAGAGGAATAAAACCCATTGCCAGGAGCATATTCTCTGCTTGTTTAAGCATATCAGCCCTTTTGCGAAGTCTTACAGCCTGTCATTCCATACTGCCTGTGAAATTCCCAACTGGTTCTGACAGTGATGAGAGGTTAAGTGGCATTGCAAACGAGCAGGATGTTGAGCTAGTAGAATCCTCACCTTTGACATGCCCATCAACCAGCACACTTCTGTAAATGTAGTACCTGCTGACAATGAGAGAAATAGCAAATCCTTTCATTTTCCATAACACTATCAATTTCTTTTAAATGACAAGTTTGCTTATGCAGAGACACTTAACGTGTCAATTGTCACGTTAAAAGAGAATTTCATAAAGCCCCCTATTTTTAATCACAGATTTATGCTTTCAGCAGAAACACTTTGCTTTATATAATGTCCTGTGGTGATGATAAGTAAGTTCAACACAGTTTCGGTAACAGTCTTCATTTAGGCTGATCCAAGTTCAGTAGACATGACAGAAACTGCTATTAGTTCCAAAAAATGTGGTGTGCATACCATATTTGGAGTCTCTGGTACAGTGTGATAGTTTTTATTGAAGGTTTTTTTTTTACTATCCCTCTTGATAGCCGCCTAGTGTGGTCACAAGACCAGATGGGCGGGGTATAAATACAATAAAATAAATAAATAAACATTGTATGTACTGAGCCAGGAGACAGCATGATTGGCAGAAGCTTGAACTAATAAAGCCATACCATGAGGTACAGGATTGAGTCAAGACATTTTGCTGTCTGAGGCGGAACAGCAATCCACAATCCACTCCAAATCAAGGCACATTGTAACCAACACCATTTTTTTTGATATACGAGGAAGAAAGCCCCACAATCATCTTTCCCAAACTGGGCTGTCAGTCTTGCATAACAGCAATAGTGGCTGGGAGGTTCTGTGAGCTGTAATAATAGTAACAATAACCACAAGCACCACAAAAATAATAATGAAGAGAATAACAGCTGACCTTTCAAAGTTCTGCATTTCCCTGCATAGTGTGATCAACCACAGATACATATGTTGCTGTGATCACTACCCCATGTCTAGAGATCATTACTGTATGTCTTCTAATAAAGACATAGAGTCTCTATTAGACTAGCCCGGGGTCTCCAAACTTTTGACCATGAGGGCCACACTGGATATTTTCAACAATTTAGCTATCATTATGAAAATTCTTTTTTTCTTCATCCTCACACTCAGCTTAGTTTGCTAACCTTAATGAGGTGCTGTTCTTTTACAAACTCTATGCCACCCATTTACAAAACTGTAGGGCAAATTGAATGACTTTTGTCATTGTTAGGGTGTTAAGGTCTGTCCTTTCTCCTCTCTGTTTTCTTTCTCACTTTATCTTTACTTGTTGATTCAGTGACGCAAATACTAAATACCATCTGCCAGGATTCTGGCCATAATGTTTATCATCAACAACATTATCATTTTGGACCTACAGCACAGGAAGGGATCCTACGGATCACTGAGTCCAACTGCTAACAAGGAGGCACTGAGGGGGGATTGAACTCCCAGTCTCTGGCTCCACAGCCAGGTAACTAAATTACTGAGGTATCCAACAGCTTCATCTACTACATCTTCAAAATGTGTCCCCCCAGTGATAGTCTCCCCCTACCTTTTTTAAAATGACGAACTAGAAATGGACAAATAAATGTCATGGACTCTGGATGGAGTAGTTCAGAATCTCTCTTAAATGGCACATGATGTACTATATCTAACACAAATACACAAAACTGTTGTCAAAAGAAGTGTTTGTTTTGTTAACGTAGACTTGAGTGGTAGAATTCTGAAATGGATCACCCTCCAGCTGAAATATTTATCTGTTTTTTAAAAAAAATAAGAACCACCATACATAAAAGAAAAATCTTCCTGAAATTATAAACTAATGCACTAGAGGAAGGCTTGTTCTGAAGGTGCTAAATGTATCATACATTTTGCTCTACATGATTTTTCAAGAATATTTTCCCCACTTTTTCAACTTTCAAAAGATATAATGGATTCACTTTTTCCTTTTTAAAAAAACGTTGTCCTTGTATATGAAGAGATAGAAAAGAACTTGGATGAAAAAAAAAGGGAGCCTATTCCTTCACAAAGATGAAAAGAGGACATGTCATTGAAAAAGAGTAGCTATACTGAAGTTCTTTATTTAAACATAACATGGGCTTTCTGCAGCTCCTCAGGATGTCTTCTTGTGTGAAGCCAGCAGCCAGAAATTTCTAAAAACCCTCTTCTTGTTGTGGGCCACCATGCACACATGATACTGGCCTTTAAGCAAACAATGTGCCTTGATTTGGGAAATTGAAGGCCTGTATCCAGGTCACTAACTGTACAGCCTAAAAGGTCTATGTGGACCCACTAAGATGTGCACATTTACGGAAGACAAAGTTGCCTCTTTCTGTGTGGCTAAAAGGTATACCAAAAAGGTAGCCAGAGAAATAAGTTTTGTCATTTCTTTTCTTTGGGACAGTAGTTTCTAAGTTCCCTCTCTCCCAATCAATCAGCCAATCTCTCTAGTACTTTAGACTCAATTTTTCTTGTTCAGCAGTGACCTTGATGGATTCCATTTATTTTCACCATTCTTCCTGCAGACCAGTTGTTCAGAAGCGGGGCTTTAAAAACTCTCAAAGCAGATTTTACATGGTTCACCTGTCACAGAGACATGTACTAGATCAATTTACAGCGTGGGACAAAGATTAAACCTTCTCAAGAGAAAGGGCTGTTTGGGAGAAAACTGGTCCTGTGAGAATATTTCTTGATGTTTTTTAGATGAAAATCTTGGCACTTTACAACGAATACATAGAGAAGCTAGCGAATTTTGAGCATTTGTGACTATTTAGTCATTTAAAGACAGCTTTGCATTCCGGAAAAGACCATTATTAGTTCAAAATATGTTGCAGTTGTCCCACTGTGTATAGTTTGACTTTTTTGTCAGCAGACACAAAATACCTGTGGTTCGTGTAGCTAATATTTATGCCTCTTTCTCTTTATTTCCTTCTTATTCATGTTACACTTGCTGGTTCATCACACGGTATCTGCAATAGCAAATGAAGATGTATATGTGTGAAAACACAAATATCACTTTTCTGGCTCCTCAAAAACCATTCTCCCAATTGGGATATGTGTGTATTTCAGCCATTCAATTGCCAAACCTCAAGTGTTAAATAACTGAGTAAATTAAATACCCAATAAATAATTAAATAATTAGTTATACATGGCAACTTCCATCCCTACAAAGGAGACTTCAAGGCAGTTTCCAAAACAAAAAGTTGAAGCAGAACTAAAGCAAAACATTAAGCAGAGTTAAAAGCAAAGCTTAAACAAGTAATATTTTAAAGCCTCAGCCAGGGCCATTCTACCTCATGTATTCTGGGAGCTGAGGTACAAAAATGTATCTGTTCTTAAAACCCATCAAAAATCAAATGGAATAAATATGCTTCCACTGTTCAAACAAATTTGAATGGGAAAGACAATTCTGCATGCTTAATATTCAATTCTTTTTAAAAAACAAACACAAACAACCAAAATCCTCTATTATATAAATGTGGGATTTTGCTGCATGAGTCAAAATCCCAGCAATTGGCTGATATTGCTTTACAATATATAACAAAAGGAGCCTGATTGCTGACAGCACCAATAGCAGCAGTCATAATGGTCTACAGGATATCCTCTTGTGGTGACTTGTGAAGGTTCAGGTATAAGGCTCTCCTTTCCCCCAAATAAACCATGAGACTGTTTACCTTCAAACAAGTGTTCTTGATTTATTAACTTTGAAACTGGTATAGAAACATCAACATGTTGAACTTCTAACTTCTCTTGCTGCTGAAACGTAGCTCGCAAGGGCGTCCATGAACTGTTACTAAATGGATTAATGTCTTTCAAATCCCATGATCCAGCCAACACCTTTTCAGGTTCTTGGGATTCACCTTCTTCTTCATTGGGAGTCAGAAGGGGGAGGGTCTCCTCATCTCTGATCCACCCACATAGCAGGGATCCCTCTCCTTGGTCCAGGAAGAAGCCCATCCTCCACAACTCTTCCAAATGCCATGCCCGTTTAGCCTCCTGTTCACGGGCAATCCTTTCCTTTCCTTCTCTTATCTTTCTCTGCCACTCTTTGGTCTCTGTCTCACCCCAGTAAGATGATCTTTGGGGTACACCTTGTTTTCTCCGCTTCTCAGCCTCTTCATGAGGCATTCGGACCTGCTCCCATTTGCCGGTCCAGGGATCTTGGACCCAGATCATCTCTCAACCCCCCGGGATTTCATCCCAGGCTACTTTTATATCCCCTGCTCCCGCCTCTACTACCGGCCGTTGCTCCTTTCCCAATCAGTCTGGGTAGCTATGTTTAACCCTCTCTTTACCACCATCAGATCCCAAGGGTCTACCCCCTGGTGTTTCCACTCTTTGCTTCTGTTGATCTCCTTCAGCTCTTGTGTATCTGTGCTCCAGTGTTCTTTCTTAGGAGGAGAGGGTGGTGGGGTTGTCTGAGTCTCCCTATTAACCATGGGGAGCGACGACACTCCTAAAAACACCTCCTGTCTCTGCTCTGGGGCTCCACATGACTACCAAGCAAAAAGACACCAAGCAAGGGAAAATCACTAAAGCAGACTCCTTTTTTCCTCAGTTAACTACTCACCCAAACATAAAGCAACTGCCAGGCCTGTTTTTTGACAAGTCCAAGTGGTCATGAACACAAGAGGGTCCTGTAGACCATCTTGACCTGACAACAAAATTATTTGTGCCATCCCTCAAGAAATATTTTTTGCTCCTCTTGAAAACAAAAGAGACTGAGAATAAGTTTTTGGACAAAGTATGCAAAATTGTACAAATAATGCTTTCACACAAATAATCCAGATTTTGTAAAATGATAAGGGTTGCTCCTTTGTCATATGGACGTTTAAGGATTAGAAGTGGAGCTGTGCACTGCCGTCCAATCCATTGCATGCTGGTATAAAGGCTCACAGATCAATGCCCAACTCACTTGTGCTCTTTTGGAGACATTCTGGCCGATCCTCTAGGTCTTTGTCAACTTTTTGGCATTTCTGCCTCCTTTCTTTTGAATTGGGAAATGCAAACAACATTTTTTCCAGCTGCCTATTGGCTGCCTGAGTGAGGGGCTTTGAAAGGAAAATGAGCACATTTCTATTTGATTCAGTCTTAAAACACAAATACAGGGGACTTTCACTACACTTCCAACACTTTCTCCCACTCCTCTCTCTTCTTAGTTCATGAATATGAAAATTAGTAGAGCTGTGGACACTGTATAGACTTTGCAGCAGGAAAGGCAATGAAGGTTTATTTCTATGTGTGATGGGGGAGTGGTGCCTGAAGCAAAGGCCAACTGTGTGATCTTCTATGGACCCATGGGGCCTGCTCCACAGCAGAAGAGACTGGAGACCTTCCTGCCACAATGAGACTGGCTCACAGGGGCTGAGCTCTAACCCTGGCAGCTTGAACCTCTGAAGGAGATGACGTCAACAAGAAAGGCTGCACCTGAAGGGTTGGAGGATGGAATCATGGCTGCACTTGGCATAGTCAGCAGTATAAAAATGACCAAGGAGGAGGCAGAGGGAGAAGAGAGTGGCAAGGAAGAGAGCAGCAGTGGGGAATACTATGCCCTGACCATGCCCTCCTGCTTTTGTTACCTACCTGACCACCCAGCTTTGGTCCCAGAGTCCACTGCCTGTAAGTGCCACCCCAGCTGGGGTCATGGTTTCCTGGATCAGCCTCACCACATTGGTCTATGGGTTGGTAGTCTTGAGATTAGATTACTGCAATGCCCTCTACGTGGGGCTGCCCTTGGGGCTGCTACAGAGACTGCAAGGGGTCCAGAATGCAGTGGCCAGACTATTGAGTGGCATTAGAAAATACCAATATATTTCCCCCACCTTTGCTGCTTCAAGGTGATGGTATTAACCTATAAAGCCCTGAATGGTTTGGGACCTTGATATCTAGCTGAGCACCTCCTTCCTGTTAGGTCTGCCCATCCAGTAAGATCATCGCATGCAAGATGGCTGAGAGTCCTGACCCTGAGAAAGGCCTGGAAAACAACCATCAGTAATGGGGCGTTCTTTTTTTATTATTACTATTTTTTTACTTTTTATATTTTGGGTTTTTTTGTATTTTAACATAATATAAACATAAATTACACTAAAAAGAAAAAAAGTTTAAAATGAGCAAAACAGAACCAAGAGAACAAAACAAAACAAACAGACAAACAAAAAGGTCCATACAATATAAAATAGTATGGTATTATATACGTTCACAATAAACTATCTTATGCATTTATAATGCATCAATGAAGGGCTTCCATATATCTACATAGATATCCTCACTGAGTTGCTTTCTGTATGATATTCATTCAATAGAGGCTAATTGTCGCAGATCTTCCAACCATTGTGTGAAAGGTGGAGGGTGATCATCTTTCCAGGCTTTTAATATAAGTCTTTTTGCCATCATGAGTGCTCTCAGAATCCAATTATGTTGACCCTTTGCTAGACCCCATACAGCAGTAATTAAATTCCTACATTCTAAATATAATCTATCTGCAACTACACAATGGTAATATTTTCAACTCCAACACCTTTTGGTGTCTGTTTTTGGCCCATCTGCAATGAATGCCTCAGAGTCTCCCGCATTGTTAGAGGCAATTATTGGATCCAATGAGAAACCTAAACTAATAACTATAGTGCATAAGTAATTAATAGACTTATATAAAATAGATATTCAAGAACTTAAAGAAATATGGAATAGGGAATTGGAAAGTAAAATACAAGCTAAGCAATGGAAAACTTTACTAGATTCTATAAAAGATGTTTCCCTGGATTTGAAACTGAGATTAATCCAACAAAAATAATATTTAGAATATATTGGACCCCACAACGGCTATTCAGGAAGAAATTGATAAATTCTGATAGATGTTGGAGATGCAATAGTACAAATGTATCCTTAATACAAATGGTTTGGACATGTCCGGTAAAACACCTATTTGGGGTAGTAATTGGGTCTTCTTGACGGTAGCTCCCCAACTGTGGAATCGCCTCCCACCAGAAGTTCGCCCGGCCCCTTCACTGGGCACATTAAAAAAAACTACTAAAAACCTGGTTATTTAGACAGGCCTTCCCAGATTAAATAACATCCCGGTGCAATCCCGGTCACTTCTGACAATGTAACATCTAATCTACCACCACACTTTCCATGTTATTTCATTTTATTGTATCATATTGTCTCCTTTTGTATTTTATGGTATTTTTGTTTTGCACTTTTACAATTTATGGATGTCGTTATGTTTTTGTGATTATGTTATTATTACTGTTTGGTCCTTGTAAACCACCCAGAGTGGCCTTGGCTGCCAGATGGGCAGTACAGAAGTCAAATAAAGAAAGAAATAGATGTAAAGTTTGCACACTGCAGGCCTAATCACACCTGTCAAAAGAATCCCAATTATACAATTTTATTTCATACCTTTGTTGTGCTGATACATTTATTGTTGTCATTATATGGTACATATATATTGATTTATTTTCTCTACAATTTCTTGACTCAATCAGGTCCCACCTTTTCCTTTTTTATATATATAAATTATCAAAGCTGGTATATTGATACAGAAATACAACAGTACGAGGCTTGTTTCCTCCACTCCTTTTCCCTTCCCTCCTCTGTACATATCTCTCCCTCTCAGTCCTTGGTGAGGCTTCTCTCCTTCTCCATATTTCCCTGCACTCCTCCCTGCATATCTTTTTGTTTTTGAACAGTATCAGGAGGAGAAGGTTTTGGAAGTCTTGCAAAGTATTTTAAAGAGCACGGTTAAATAATCGAAATACCCCTTTCTTTACAGTTCAAAGCAGGAAATCTGAGGCCCACTTTAATGTGCAAGGGAGGGAGGGAAGGCTGTCTCCTTCTGAGCAATATATTCATATTGGGTTGACTGATTGGTTGGTTGGTTTGTGATTGCGGCAGGATCAGCACCGCCAGTGGATCCTAATACCAATTTGTTGATATATCTTCTCTTTTTAAAAAAAAATATTTTAAAAAGAATGCAACCACAGTGGCCATTAAATGGCCACAGTGCCCGGAAACCTGACTTCGTTGAAAAGAAAATAAATTGTCAGCAACGTTCACACAGGCTGAAATGATAAGGAATGGAGTGATTCATTGGTACAAGATAA
Source organism: Pogona vitticeps (assembly GCF_051106095.1). Classification (NCBI taxonomy): domain Eukaryota; kingdom Metazoa; phylum Chordata; class Lepidosauria; order Squamata; family Agamidae; genus Pogona; species Pogona vitticeps. The sequence continues at coordinate 79,356,652 of NC_135787.1, read as the reverse complement.
AATAACCCTCCTGGCAAGGGGGAAATAAACCAGAAAAACCTTCGCTGGCACAGAAATGGAATTGATCTTGGCTGTGCATCATATGCTTGGAAATGTATGAAATGATCTTTGAAAATGGACATATCGGTTTAACTGGGGTTCTTTAGCCAGGTGTGATCAGGAACTCAGTTTGGTTTCTACAGTAATATAAGTATTGTAAAAAGAGGATGGCAAGGGTGCACTCTCAAAATCTCTCTATTAATATTATTTGGGGATTAAAATTTTGAAAGGGCTTTATGCCATTCAGTAGGAAACCCATCTGGTCCTGAAAATTTACCAGTATTCATATTCATAATAACCACCTTAATTTCATTAATTGAGAAAGACTGAGCTAATAGCTGCTGCTCTAGACAATCTAAACAGGATAAATCAAGTTGAGAAAAAGATACATCTCAAAAATGTTTGACTAGTTCTCTACCTTTTCTATATACCCTGTTTCCCTGAAAATAAGACCTAACCTGAAAATAAGCCCTACTATGATTTTTCAGGATGCTCGTAATATAAGCCTTACCCCAAAAATAAGCCCTAGTTAAGTTAAAGCCCACCCTCCACCATTGTGCAGCAACCAGAAGATGACATGACTATATTTGAATAAACGTAGATTGTACATGAAAAAATATAAAGCATCCCCTGAAAATAAGCCCTAATGTGTTTTTGGAGCAAAAATTAATATAAGATCCTGTCTTATTTTCAAGGAAACACGGTAGTAATGTGCATAACTTTAAAAATTATGATTTTATTTCAGTAGGAGCACTATGCATTTAATTCTTTTCATCTCTGATCAGGGAAATATCCTTTTTGCTCTAATGTTGTCTAAAACAACATGCCAAAATCTTAACTGTCTCAGTGAAACTATATTAAATTTATATCTTTTTGCAGATCCCGGAAAAGATTGGCCATATGGGGCACAGCAAGTAGGCTTAATAGAATTTTCTGTTAATTTTTCAGAGTTGCTTCTTCCACTATTTTGGGGGGTCCCTATATGTAGCCCAGTGGGGGGGGGAACTACACTTCCCATGATCCCTCTGCCCTGCCAGGAAACACTGAGGCAGGAAGTGGGCCCCAGACAGCCTAGTGTCCTATTCAGCTGGGCAGTGGCAGCAGAGGGGAGGAGGGGGAGTAGGAGCCCCAGAGCAAGTAAAGTGGGTGCTGGGACCCATGAAGGGGGGCTTTCTGGGGAGGGGATGAAACAAAACAAAACAGTTTTTTCAGACACTGAAAAAGTTCAGTGTTTCATTTCTCTTCATAAAAGCACAGTTCCCCAAAACACCCATGAAACAAACCACTAAATGACCTGGTTCATGAGCTTTTCTGTTTGCTTCATGTCTTATCATAGAACAGCACATGCAAACTTGGCTCCTAGAAGTGATGCTGAAGATGGCACTGGCGGAAAAAGAAGAGGAGGTGGTGGCAGAAACAGAGGGAGGGGGAGATGTGGGCCAAGCAAAACAAAGTGACTGGTGAAAAAAATTTCGGCAAAATAGCCTTGAAGAAGCCACGATTAATTTGAGTACCTTTTCACTTTTATTAACTGGACTCTCTGAATTAGGATTGTACTGTAATTTGCAAACTCCAGAAGATGAGAGAAGCTTCTTCTGTGACATATCATCTGTCCTTAAGGATTTGCCTCTTCAAGTTGTTGTCTATCTCTAATGTCTGTTTCTACCATTATTTATGATTTCTTAAAGATTCTACCTGAATCTTATCTGTCCAACAGTAACATGTTGCTGTAACAACAAATCTGACAGATTATCCATAAAGTCTGTTTCTAGGCCTTGTTTAAACCTAATAATGAGAGAATAGTTCTTTCTTTTCCTTTCCTTTTCAATACCAAGACCCTTCTCTTCAACAACACAGTAACCCAGATTCATAATGTCTTTGACATTCAAAACCTGAAGCAGAAGCATCCATACTAGATTCTCTTTTAGCCTTAATTCCTTCATTACCACAGTCCCAGACTGTGAACTTTCACAGTCCTTTGAAAAGACTTAGCCAGAGCTGCCTACACGATTTCAAAGCTGGCACAATTCTGATCAATATCTTATTTGACTCTATTTTATTTATTTTTCCTTTCTTTACCTCATCGAGACAACAGTTATAAGAAATGTCAAGTGAAAGATGGCTTTGAAACCACAGTTCTTTCTATTTGAACAGTTTCCCACTCACAACTATTCTTTAAGCTTGAAGTATTTCAGACAATTTCTTTTTAGTGGCTCTGTTTCAATCTGTATGTCTCTGCTTACTCTTGTCAACATTCCCCTGTCCTTCTCAAAATCAGTCTACGATCCACCGAGCTGAACATTGTGGATCAGTAGTATGCTGTGGCCAGCCAGGTACTTGAAAATGCCCACTTTCGTTAAACGTGGGAGACCTTTCTGCACTATGTGGCTCTTGCAGTATGCTCATCTTTGTGGATTAGGATATTGTACAAGCTTCTTTAGGAGGACTGCTATCCTGCATAAATGCTCTGTCTTGTCAAGGGAGGCATTTTTGCCCTCCCTCCCTTTACATGGCAAAAGTATGAAGATCTTTGCTTCCCTTTTCCCACTGGCACAAAAACAGGCCAATAAGAAAGTGATTGTTATCCCAACAGGTGAATTATATTTTCCATCCTTTGCTTCATCCAGCACAATTTTCCCATCAACCTACTCTTCCACTCTTTCTTGTGGCAGCATCGTTCAGTTGCCTAGCTGTGAGCTAAGTAGGAATTTGGAGGGTTTCCAATTGTTTTATACTTTTCTCACATACTTCATGCTGCATGTAGAACCTGGTAGGCTCATTTTTCTCCCGATTGGCTTATATTCTGCTTCAGTATGACTACCAGATTGGCAATGCATTTTACTAGTCAAAAAAAAATTCCATTCATTATTCCTGTGTAAAGGTGATGATGTCACAGGGAGAGGGAGATTTTTCAGTAATTAAAAAATTGCTTACTTCAGGCCCACATCACACCCAACATATGTAATCAGTCCCATTGTGTGTCACATGTGGAAGCTCTAGAATCAAAGCAATAACTTTTTAATTAGGAACAATCTCTCCTTCTGAATCATATTTCCAGCAGGTGGAGATTTCCAGCTGTAGCTTCCCCCAGAGTAGCACAAGCTAAGCTAAGGGAAATAAACTGGAACATAATATTATAGAGTTGGAAGGAACCATGAGGGTTATTGGATCAATTCCCCATCAAAGCAGAAAATGCAGTCAACATGAATAATGGCAGAACTTTCAAAAGAACCTTTTTGTACTACTTTTCCCATAATCCCTAGCCAGCATTCATTGTTGTGGGTTGTATTCTGTGCACCGTTTGCATAGAAACTGCAAACTGATTTCTGCAAACAGATGTTAACTGTTTGAAAAACATCAATGTGTTCTCAAAATTGCAACATTTACCCTAAGAAACTGTTAATGACTTCACTCTTTGACTCATCATATGGAAAGCCTTGTTTCTCACACATCATAGGTCAAAGTACTGACTGCATTTTCCAGCAGAGTCAAATGTGAGTTATTCCTCAATTGGCTTTTGTCATATCCTTAAACAACAACAAAAAACCTATTCAATGCTGTTGCCATTTGGATAGGGCAAGGTCTATTTATAATTCAAGTAGCTGATTCTGTTTTTCCACATCCGGCCATCAGTATGGCATGAGAGGGGAACATTGTTTAGGATGCCTAGATGAATGCCAATAGATACCTCGTGTGGCAATGGGTTGTCATTACAAACTAACTCATAAGGTCACCTAGCTAGATGGGGGCATGGGGGAAGAGGTGGTTTTTGGGCCCAGGGAAACTTCTTAAAACAGAGAATGGTCTGGGGCATAAGACTACTGGAAAGCCCCACACCTGGCTTCAAAACAAATAGATGAGATAATACTGGTGCGGAATTGTTTCTGAAGCCAGCTTGGAGATCTTGCCGTCTCTTTATGAGTTTCACTGCCTTTGTCCAGAATGCTGAGAGATGCATGCTTTAGTTTAATGGTGTGTAGAATGTTTCTCACATAGATTTCTCGCATAGATTTCCACCATACTTATCCAATTCGATAGAAGATTTTCATTTTCTAAGAAATTCTCACAGATGAGATTCTTACTTTATGTATGAGGTGACAAAAAAGGTGGTTACTGTACATGCCTTATTTTTCATTGCACTGTGGCAGCTGATGGTAGTTGCCACTCCCTACTTTCCCAACCTGCAACTAAAACTCAAAGTAAAAGGTATTGTTCAGTTCCTTCCACTTTTGGATCAAAAGTGTGAGCAGCCATGGAAGTTGCAGAGTAATGATAAAATGTGTACTAGAATGGAGAAGGAGAAGAAAAAGAAATGCAGCAACCTCAGCCATCTTGCAATACTGCAGAAAAGCCTAAGAAGATGTAGAATTTGGGGGGAGGGAATGTAATCTAGCCCCGAGCCAACATTTCTCAGAAGGCATTTTTCTGGAAAACATCATAATATTTTCTTTCACTAACCAGAAGCCTACTTCATGGAATTGCTTATTGTGACAACCCCAGACCTACTGGAGTATGCCACACTTTAATTAAGCTGCCACCAACCATTCCCTATAAGGAGTCACACAGACCAGGAATGGATTTTACTAAACAAAAGAACAAGGTTTATTTAAATAACAAACAGGGTAAATAAAAAGATCAGGTAAATAAGATACTGTAACGTGGCTTAGTCTCAATCATACATACAACAGTTTGGTTCACACAGAACACTTTAAAGTAAAGCACAGACCCTGAACCTATCAGTTCTGGCTACCCAGATAGAAACCTGAACCTATCAGGTATGTACTAACTGACACACAGTTGTACTCAGTCTGACACACAGACTCCCACTCCTCACTCTCCACACCAGCTCCAAACATATATACAGTACAGCTCCTCCCCCTGATGTCCCGTCTTCCACTCCCCATAGGATGGAACTTTCCCTCCAAACCCATGACAGACAGGTACCATCAGTGCTGTATGTAACACTTATGAACATGTCTCCACAGTTTTTTACACTCTTTGAAGCTCCTTTGGTTTACCCAGATGCAGAAAGTTCAAAGCCTAATCCTGTGTCACATCTTCATTCCAAGGACAGATGGATGGTGAAAATGACAATAGCAATCACAGAAGTACTTAGCATGTAACTCAGCCAAAACACAGGCCACCACCCATTTGGGATGGACCCACTTCCTGACATTGTTTAATATAATGATGGGAGAAGTATCCATAATTTCCTCTCCAGGTAGCTAATAAATGAACAGAAACATCAAAAAATAGGAATACAAAAAATAGGAATACAAATTGGGTCATTTCTTGATCAATCCAAAACTGAAACATTGCACCACACTATGCAGAGTATTTGACACTTGAGGAATGTGATGGTTTGGATGTATCTGACGTTAACTATATCTGACCTTAAATGTCTCGCACCTTCCTTAACTTTTGCCGATTTTCATCATTAATATTCCACTTAAATATTTGTATATTTCTTTTGGTTGTGTATTTAGTTCATAAAGAGTTAATAATAACAACATAAATGTCATTTTATTGTTCACTTAAATGGAAGAAGGCTCCATAGTATGTGCAGAGCAGCAAGAGTATCCATCCAAAGTTAGGAATATTTTAAAGTCCCATCAAGGAAAGAACTGAAAGTGTCCTTAGCTCTCTCTTTAAAATGAATGGTACTTAATAGTGCTTAATGATGTATTGCTATTGCAATTTAGATAGATAGATAGATAGCCAGCCAGCCAGCCAGACAGACAGACAGACAGATAGATAGATAGATAGATAGATAGATAGATAGATAGATAGATAGATAGATAGATAGATAGATAGATAGATAGATAGATAGATAGATAGATAGATAGATAGATAGATAGATAGATAGATAGATCCTAACATGGCAAGGGACACACACACTCACACACACACAGACACACACACAAACATTCAGAGAGAGAAAAATAGAGAGAATTGTCAGTGGAGTAAGATGTCTTTCTTCTCATTCACTAAAAGTTTTAAAACATTGAATGTGTTTTCCCATGTTAGGGTTCACAAAGAAGGCCAATGTTATGATGCAGCAATGTTAAGATGTCTAAATTTATACCTTGAAAAATTATTATCTAATATATCCATATTAGTAAAAGTAAATATAATTCTGTGGATCCTATTTTTCTGTAAAAATGCCTCAAGGAAGTTACCTGGCTTTTCATCTACCATTTTGAAAATATAGTTCTTTGCAAAAGGAATCATTGCATTGTTGTGTATTATATTCAAAGCTGAAAATATACTATTACTTTATATTCTGCTCTTTTCTTCCCATTGTACTCAGTGCAAATGTTCCTACCCAGTATTGCTGTGGATCTCCTCAGTTGTGGACTAGGGATCATGAAACTCAGTGAGACCGATTTTTAGAAGAAATGTGCATTGGATCACAGTGTATAGGTTTCCATATATGCACATAGTTTTGTGAATTTTAAGTATGTATATTATTTCATTTGATATTTTGTTTAGGACAAAGGCAGATCACAAGTGCAAATTGCAGGCAATCATGGTTGCATTCAAGACCAGAAGCTTAAACATTCCACACATGCATTAAAATATTAACCCAACAAAACATGCACCCATCTCTACTGCTAATTGTCTAGTCTTCTTCATACAAGATTTTCCCCTCATAGAAAAGTTCAGTCCTGTCCCCATTCCGAAGTGATAATTTGTGCCACAGTTTTCCTCACTGTAGAATAGATGAGATATGCTGATCAAGGAGACATTTGTGGATTATAGTCTGGATCAGGATGGTTTAGCAACCCAGAAAAAGTGCTGTGGGGCCCTTTGATTCCAGGCAGGGCTGCATGCTGCAGTTATTAACACTTAGACAAGGGAATGAAAATGTATGTTTTTGACGGGGTGCAAAATGGTTTCTAAATGTCACAAACAATTTGCTATGCTTATTTTGACTGACTTGTCTTCTACAATGAAATTTGATTATTCACACAACTGGGATGTAATTAAAGAAAGAAAAAAAATTACTTTACATCTCCTTGATCTCATTGGGCAGAATTACACATGCATGAATGGACATTATCTGATTCCTCCACGCCGTGATGACTCACAGCTGAATTTCTGGAAGAGATTCTATTCAAAGATATTTTGTATAGAATAATATGAACATCGCTGACTGGATGGCAAAGATTGGGAGCTTGCTTTCCCACTGTGCCACTCAGGAGGTGGCAGGAGCAGGTAGAGCTCACCCCCAACACAGTTCATGAACCACAAACCAACAGGAACCACTGGTTTTAGCCACAAACCACCCACCATCAGGAACCACCAGTTTTCTGGTTCGTGACCATCTCCAGTCATTAGTAACAGTGCTACTTGTCCTTTGCTTTTCCCCACTAGCTGACTGAGTAGTTTTCAACTTGAGAGTCTCATCTTCCAGCAGTATCTGTTGTTTCATTTTGGACTATCTCATCATTGGGTTTTCAGTTCCCAACAAGATTTCTTAATTATCCTGGATTTTACTAATTATCATAGAATGTTCCCACACAGATGATAATACCAGAACTGATTATTGGTTGGGATGGTCTGGCTTAGCAAACTGAATGGCTATGACATGACTCTTTTCATCATATGCCTGGTACAAGTTTTTTACTCCCTTTCCACTTGGTGATTTCCTGGGCTATTCTAAATGACCTTTTGTGGCTATCTGTATTCCTTGTTTCTGTGCTTTACAGTGGATAAGGATGTATTATTGTCTTAACTTGCTCTTTGCCATTTGTAGGTAACTGGAGAGTGTAGTTGGAAGAAATGTGCTCCTTTAGTCTCAATGATAGAGAAGGATGAATCTGAAAGCTTTTCTTTTCCCCAAATTCAGATTTGTTTGTTTGTTTTGTGAAGTCTCAGATAATTTCCACTGTTAATGTCTATAAATTCTTATAAGAAATGAATCACACAATTATCACACATCTGTACTACAGGCATGATTTTTCTTTTCTTAATTAACTGAGAGAATTTGCAATGAATTTATTTACTCAGCAATCAGTTCAACTGTTCAAAGACAAAAACATAATCCCAGGCTGCAGTCACACCAGCAAAATGTTTCCAAGTTATTCCTTGTGAATTTTGAAAAAAAACCACACACACCTTTTCTTTTCTGGTTCAGACGATGTACGGCCTTTCTCAATTCCTTTGTGCTATCTCTGCATCAAATCTCTGGAGGCTTCTACCTTTTTGTTGTGGGATTCATCGCACTACAATTACAGTGGTGTCCTGCATAGACCACTGTACCAATATTTTTTTCTGGCAAGCCACCTTGTGTTACTTCCACCAGTGACAGCATTTGCCTGTGTATCCCTTTATTTTTATTTTTTAGTGAGCGGAATGCGGGTGCGTTGGAAAACTTATGTCATTGGCCTTTGTGCTTCACTTATTTGTGGATCCTTCCACCAGCTGGTGCTCCTTCTCCTAAGCCTTTAACATTTTCCTCTTCCTCTTCAGGATCTCTTGATAGAGCTGAATGAAAACAAAGCCCAGCTACTAATTTCTCTGCTGCAAGAGGCACAAACACAGCAGAGAAATGTATACCCATCAAGGAAATGTTTTTGAAACATCAATTTAATGAAATTTATTTTTTAAAAAAAGGAAAAAAGGGGGCTTCAGAGATATAAACAACCCAGAGAGAAATATTCCAGTATTGAAGTGTAGCCAGTTATATCATATCAAATTTAGGGAAATGTTGCAGTAATTCAGAAACACATCAGAACTGTTTGAAAAATATCAGGACTATATTATTAAAAACATTATTTTTAAATAAATGTGTGTGCATGTGTTTGATCAGTTTGTTCCACACCTTTGCTGGTGTGACCATGGCCCCACTCACTTTTTGGAAGAATTTAAAAACTAACTCCACCACCATATTGGGTTTCAGACAGTGTTGAAACCCAATTTATTCCTTGTTTATGTTGGCTATTTTGTCATTTCTCCAACTGGCTACAATCAATAATTAAAGTTGCTTCATCCATCACTGATTAGTGGCTCACATTGAATATAAAATTATTACCAGCACCTGCCAAATGCTATCATTTTCATCAGGAGGGGGCTATAATATTGTTAAAGAATTCTGGCTCTTCTGGCCACCAAATGTTTGAATTTATTAATCAAAGACCTAAGGAAGTATTAAAATGATGGAATATTTTGGTATAATTGGTTTCATTTTTATTTGCATTCTGGGTTCTGAATATAAGCTTGTTATGCTAAATTATATGGTACTTCTTTACCATAATAAGAATTAGAACATTTCAAAAAGTTACTTACATTCCTTACATGTATAATAAAAGTAGCAGGTCTCCTCTCATTCACGTTGTAGGTCATTTGGTCTGGAATGTGTTATTTTAATGTGTGAATACAATTTATGCAAATATGGACTGGATAAATATTGAGGTTTTTTATGTCTAAGATTCTTCTTTTACTTTTCTTATGTTTTCTTTGTTGACTTTTGTTACTGTTTTCCAACCATTAATTTTATCTAGTGTATTCAAAATATTTAGTCTTTTTTTCACAAGGGTTTGCAATCCCAACTAGTTTTGCATCATGTACACAAGTATTAACTAATTTACATATGAGAAGAATTGAGCTAACTGTGCATGTTTAAGCCCTATTACCCTGTTTCCCCCAAAATGAGACCTAACCTGAAAATAAGCCCTACCCCCCCCAAATAAGCCCCAGTTAAGTGAAACCCTGCCCTCCACTATACATGACTGTATTTGAATAAATGTAGAGTGTTGTATGTGAAAAAAAATTCCCTGAAAATAAGCCCTATTGCATGTTTTGGAGCAAAATTTAATATAAGACCCTGTCTTATTTTTGGAAAAACACTGTAGTTATCAAAGTGACCTACTGAAAGGGCATTGACTGAAAAGAAAGTTTTTTTTCCTGTGGTATATGTACACACATGCACAGAGAGAGAGAGAGAGAGAGAGGGAGAGAGGGAGAGGGAGAGTATGGATTGCATGTAGATGGGGGAATATGTATGCATTTTAAGTGACTGATACAGAAATGTGATTACATGTGAATCTGATGCTGAATCAGAGTGATGAATCCATCCTATATAAATATTGAGAGGAATTTCTACACATCAGGGGCTTGAATTTGGTTCCCAAAGCCCTCAAACCTTGCCCGCCCTGATTTTGGGAGACGGCAAGGAGCTGTGACCCTCTACAATACTATTAACACATTCAATTCACAGAGTGACAATGTGCACTGTCTGTAGATAACTGGAATAGGCCTAGGGAGGAGAATTGACTATGGTTAATAAGGAAGAAGAGCCTTTTTCCTGAATACAGTTATATATAGTAACTGAAAAATATCAGGAACATATTTTTAGAAATATCATTTTAATCAATGTGTGTGCATGTGTTTAATCTGCTTGTTCCACACCTTTGCCAAGCATTCAATGGCATTTCTAGGGTGCCAGCAGACATATATTATAGATCTAGTACTGTGGTAAGTGGTGGCATCGGCCATTGTGGGTACACACAAAGTTTGCTGTCTGTTTATATTAAAAATAAATTGCACCTCAGTGTGATGATAGTGGTGGAAAACTAGCTGCTACTGTTTTTCTCCACAGTAACATTTTCGAAGACACAGCCATATCAAATGGTGAGATACTCCCTAAGTTAATCATGGGCTCCAGATTGTACAACCCTCAAAGACTCTGTATGATCAATTTATGTTACATTTTGCAGATAAGGCTATGTGGTAGGTAACTATGTTGCTCTATTGTAACAGCTTATTCCAGAAATAGTCATGTAGCACAAATAAATAACGTTTATTTTTCATAAGCTTTTGAAAAAGAAATACACTTCTTTAAGATGAAGCATTATGGTCATATCTCTGGAAAAAATACAAAATTCTTGGCAGCTTAAAACCTTCTGTCCCTTACTGCATCTGATTTCTGATATAAAATTTTGTTCTTAAGCATGGTAGTACAATTCCTTCAATATTGCAAGTACAGTGGTGCCTTGACTTATGAATGTCCCTCTTTGTGACCATTTCGAATTACGACCAGCTAAGGCTGCAAAATTTTGCTTCTACTTGTAACTGGAGCTTTGAGTTATGAACAGAAAAAAGCAGCGGAATAAGGTGGGAAATTCAAATTGCTAACTGTAGGTGGTGAAAGAGGCTGCTGCTTTGTAGCTCTTTCGCCCCAGCAGTTAGAGAGTGTGCAATCGGAGGAGGCTTCGTGGTAAGGTAAAGTGCTGTTTTCTGCTTTTTAAAAACTGTTCTGGATGTTTTTGCAGTATGGTTTTGGGCTGGGGGGTTATGTTTCTGTGCTGTGATGGGTCTTGGGGGGTTTGGTTGCTTTTTGAAGCCCCCCTCCCTTTTCCAATGAGTCTTGAGGGTTTGTTTGTTTATTTATTTATTTTATTTATTATACTTATATCCCATCCATCTAGTCATTTACTACTCTGGGTGGCTTACAACAAGTAGAATAAACCAGTTAAAATTTAACAATGGTTTACAACAATAAACAATCATTCAAGATGGAAGGAAAAAAGAAAAGATAGATCAAGTGGTGCTCGGAGGGAAGGCTTTTAAAAATACTCAGTGAAGGGGCCATGCAGATCTCTAAGGGGAAGTTATTCCAAAGACGAGGAGCCACTGCTGAGAAGGCCCAGTTTCTTGTTTTTTTTTTCCCTTCTGGGCCTCCCTCGACGTTAGGCTCCCCAGCCGCATCTCCTGGCTAGATTGAGTGATACGGGCAGATCTAGGTGGGAGGAGGCATTCCGCCAGATAGCAAGGTCCTAAACCGTTTAGAGCTTTATAAGTAATCATTAAGACTTTGAAATCAATGTGGAAATGAACAGGCAGCCAATGCAATGTGGTCAGGGTGGGAGAGATATGATGATGTTTTTTCACCCCACTAAGAAGACTGGCTGCCGTGTTCTGCACCATTTGAAGCTTCTGCATCAATCTCAAAGGTAGCCCACGTAGAGCGCATTACAGTGCTCTAATCTCAAGATTACAAGCACATGTACCAAAGGGACACAGCTGGGCGATCCACCAAAAATGGAAGTAGGCGGAGCGGACCACTGATGCCACCTGGGCTTCCATGGTGAGCACTGGGTCCAGATGGATCCCCAAGCTGCGAATCTCACTTTTCGCTGTGAGAGTCAAACCTCCCCCCCCCAAATGAGAGGGAGTTTTCCAAACCACTGATGGTGGGGCCGCCCACCCTCAGGACCTCTGTCTTGTCCAGGTTCAGCCACAGCCCGTTTTCCTGCATCCATTGCAGTACAGTGTCCAAACAGCGCTGAAGGGACAGAATGGCATCCACTGTAGTTGGAGAAAAGGAGACGTAGAGCTGTGTGTCATCAGCATACTGGTGGCACGATGCTCCACACACCCCTGATGACCCCACCCAGTGGCCTCATATAGATATTAAACAACATTGGGGAGATAATCAAGCCCTGTGATACCCCACAATTGAGGCTCCACGGGGCCGAAACCCTCTCCCCAAACTGTACTCTCTGAGGACTGTCCTCCAAAAAGGATTGGAGCCAGGTAAATGGCAGGCCACCAGTTCCCAACTCAGAGAGCCTCCTCAGGAGGATACCATGGTCAACGGTATCAAAGGTGGCTGAGATATCAAGGAGGACCAACAGAGACGTTTTACCCCCATCGGCCTCCCTCAGTAGATCATTCAACAGAATGACCAATGCCATTTCTGTACCATGATGTGGCCTGAAACCTGACTGGAATACATCCAGGGCATTTGTTTCATCCAAATGAATCTGAACCTGATCGGCCACCAAACTCTCCACCACTTTGCTAATGAAAGAAACATTGGTGATGGGCCTATAGTTGCCAATATCATCTGCCGCCAAGTTTAGTTTCTTCCTAATCGGCCTAATGAGTGTCTCCTTGAGGGCAAGAGGAACCCTGCCCTCCAGGAAAGACCCATTAATTATTGCTGTGGCCCATTCAGTTGTTATAGGCCTGGCTGCTTTCATTAAACAGGCCGGGCAAGAGTCACGGGATGAGGTGGTGGCCCAACAGTGATCAAGTACTTTGTCCACAATATCTGGCATCACAGGCTGAAAGACTTCAAGTCTCACCGGGCAAGGCATCTCTGCTCGATCCAATGTGTCCAAAAAAAAAGAAAGAAAGAAAGAGCTCCCGGCGGATGGCCTCCACTTTAATTTTTTTAAATGCTGCAAATTGGTCTGGTGAGATACTAGGAGGAGGCCTATCACCTAGACAAATTCTGGATAGATCGCAGACTATACAGAAAAGCTCTGCCTGCTGATTTGAAGCTTCGCTTATCCGGTTAGCGAGGTGTGCTCGGCTAGCAGCCCTTACCTTAGCAAAGTAAAGGATAGTTGTGAACCTGACAGCTTCTCGATTATGAACCGTCGGGTTTTGTCTCCACTTGCACTCTAGCCTTCTCCTAGTTTGCTTCATCGCTCGTAGGTCCTAATTAAACCAGGATGCAGGCCGAGCTCTGCGCTGGAGAGGGTGTTTAGGAGAGATCATGTCTACAGCCCTGGTGGTGGCGGTAAACCAACCATCCACCAGAACCTCGACAGGAGCAACAGTCAGATCAGCCAGAATCCCTCTCATGGAATCTTGGAATCCTATGGGATCCAGTAGCCTGTGAGGGTGAACCATGCTCCCTGCGAAGAGGGAGAGCCATTGAGAGGTTACATTTTATTAGGTGAGGGAACCGACACAAGGTCAGTCACCATCAGACCACACTCGCACCAATTGGTGGAGAAAACCAGGTCTAGCATATGACCACCCATGTGGGTGGGGCCATTAACATATTACGACATGTTCAAGGAAGCCATGGTTTCCTAGAACTCAAGAGCTGGCCCAGAAGTCTCTGCCTCCACAGGGATGTTGAAATTACCCAAGACCAATAGCCTCAGGGATTCCAGCAGTGCCACGGATTCCAACAGTGCCGCTTTGCTTTTTCCCCATTTCTGATCTGTCATGTATGCTTTGCTTGCTTTTTGCATTGCTCTTTCTCCATTTCTGATCTGTCTTGTATGCTTCGCTTGCTTTTTGCATTGCTATTTCCCCATTTTTGATCTGTCTTGCATGCTTTGCTTGGTTTTTGCATTGCTCTTTCCCCATTTCCATCTGTCTTGCATGCTCTGCTTGCTTTTCTTTTTTTCCCACCCACCCCCTTCGTCTGGAAGGGATTAATCGTATTTCCAATGGGTCTTGCAGGGTTTTTTGTGATCTATTTTCTTTGGCCGGAGAGAATTAATTGCATTTCAATGCATTTCAATGGGAAATGGTGCTTCGATTTATGACCATTTTGACTTATGCCCATCTTCCGGAACAGATTAAGTTCGTAAATTGAGGCACTACTGTAATGTAAATAGGAAACTCCGTTCATAAGAATACAATGTTTCAACTAGAGTTGGGCAGTATTACACCTCCCATGAGGAGCCAAAATAATAGCACATGTCTTTGTTTTGTTTTTATTTTCTTTCCTAGATTTAATGTGGTCTACAGAAGCACACACTGTGGCAGAATCCAGGAGGGCTTTTTTAACTTCTAGACTAGACTATTGTAATATGTCCTAGTTAGGGATATAATAGATGAGGGTCTGGAAACTTTAGAACACAGCTCCTTGAGTTCCTCTTGAGACTAGATCAGGGATTGCTGTCCTCTGAATGTCTATGATCCTGTTCTGCCTCCCTGAAGCATTATAGACTATACTAGGTCCAAAAATGTTAATTTACACTTCTAAAATGTGCTTGTCGTCAGTGCCTCAAGACATCACATAATTCACTGACAGGACAAATTCCACTATATAAGTAATCAATGAAGAAATAAGCAAGGAAGTAAATGGTGTGAAACTACAAAACTCCCCCCCCCCATGACCTAAAGCCTTTTAAGAAGGGAAAATCACACTTTCTCAATGTTTTCTACTTCATTGGGGGCAGGATGAATTAGATCGTCTACTGAAGTCAGAACTTGAAAATATTGTTTTAAAACTTCCCCTCAACTCAAACATCAACCCTGTATTGAGGTACAGGAAAACAGTTAATAAATATATCAAAAATAATGACTCATTATAAATGTATGGTATCATAAATACCCTCTGCTGAAGCAGTAAGGATATGGTTGCATAAAAATCTGCACAGTGTTAGGCCTAATATTGAATTGTATTTTAAAGGGTAATCAGTAAGGTGGTTTCTGATGTTGACTGAAGAGAGCTTATAAATCAAATGGGTTATAATCATTACCTGTGGATCTGAAAAGGCATCACTCACCATACTATGTCACAGATAAGGATTATCCTTTTGTGACTTTGACTCACCCAGTTGAGTCTACATACTGCAGGAGCTTCTGATGTCTGGGGTTGTATTACATCTTTTACATCATTCATGTCAAGTCCCCACATCTGGCTGCCAATGTCTCACAGCTTGCTGCTTCAAGATTTTAATCTTTTGCATCTTCTCCCTGCAAGGCAGAGCTACATGGCAAGTTGGGAACTGGCAGATTAGTATAAAGCTTCAACTGCAGGAAATCTGTAGTGGAGTGGAAATGGCTTACTTGCTTTTATATTCTTTTTGTGACAGTCAAAAAGGCATCTCCTCTTTCCCGCATTTTAGAAACACTTGTTAACACATTCACTCAATTTCAGCAGCATTTTGTATCACTCGTTTCCCTGATGACTGCTTGTTTTCAGCACCATCTTTGTCCTCTGTGTTCTGAGACAATATTATTGTTGTTGTTGTTGTTGTTGTTGTTGTTGTTGTTGTTGTTGTTGTTGTTGTTGTTTGTTTATTTATTTATTTATTTATTTATTTATTTATTTATTTATTTATTTATTTATTTATTTATTTATTTATTTATTTATTTATTTATTGGACTTATATACCGCCCCATAGCGCTACAAGCACTCTCCGGGCGGTTTACAAATTTTTTTTAAATTATACAGGCTACACATTGCCCCCCCAGCAAGCTGGGTACTCATTTTACCGACCTCGGAAGGATGGAAGGCTGAGTCAACCTTGAGCCGGCTACCTGGGTTGTTGTTGTTGTTGTTGTTGTTGTTGTTGCTGTTGCTGTTGCTGTTGTTTCTGCTGCTGCTGCTGCTGCTGCTGTTGTTGTTTTTATTATTATTATTATTATTATTATTATTATTATTATTATTATTATTATTATTATTATTATTATTATTATTATTATTATTATTATTATTATTATTATTGCACTTCTTATTGTAATATGTGGTAAGGTCTAACTCAGTGGTTCTTAACCTTTTTCAAAGAAACGCCCCCTTGAGCCATTGAGGAAGTTATCATCGCCCCCCTCCCCGCACTGATATTTATTTATTTATTTATTTATTTATTTATTTATTTATTTATTTATTTATTTATTTATGACACTTAAATCCAATGATCCCTGAAAACAAAATTAAATTCCAAGAAATTGAAATGCCCCCCAAAAAGTAACATTTAATGATTTAGTTGCAAGTGAATTTTAAGACATGAAAAGAAATATAAAAAGGGCATAAATACAAACTGCAGTGCAGGAACTAAAAATTTCAAGATGAAAACTCTGAAACTAAATGAAGATTGGAGGAAAACATATATTCATGCACACTGTAAAAAGGCTGCAGCCATCTTCACAGGTTTGGCTTGCTCCAGCGCCCCCCTACCGCCCCCCTTCTGCTCCAGCGCCCCCACGCCGCCCCTTTTTGTTTTACCGCCCCCCTGAAAAATGAAATCGCCCCCTGGGGGGCATTATCACCCACGTTAAGAACCACTGGTCTAACTCATCAGCTAAAATCCTGTTGGAAGTGAATAGCCTCAAGTTAAGAAATCTCCATAGACACAATTTGTTGCAGACTGAGTCCCACAACTCAGCATGCAACAGATAATTAGATTTCTTAACTTGAGGCAATTATCCTCTTGAAGTTATGTCTTTTGCTTAGCAGAAAACAGGATTTCAGCCATTGTCTTCTCTGGATGACATAATGGCTTCGGGCATGAATACCTGGGAGACAAATTTCCCCCAGAGCCAAACTGAAACACCCTATCACCATCTTGGAAATGCAGTGCAAGCATTTTGCTGCTGCCTCTATGACACTGCCAGTTTTGAATTTAAGGGCCCAGCTCAAATGCACCAATGCAAAAATGATCTCCCTTGCAGCAAGTAGCTTCTAATGCTGGAGGTAGAACTAGCCACGCTGAATGACTTAGTAGTCAAGGCTTAGTCTGTATTTGCCTGTTGTTAAGGCAATGTTCAAACTCTGTTCCCAGGGGTCTCCAGCTTGAGTTTCCAGTGGTGCTGTCCACAGCTTATCTTGCCATACTGAACTTTAAATTCTCTTCTTCCTTCTCAAAACTTGGCTCTTTTTCTATCTTGTTTGCCTTTCTTGATTTTTTTTTCTTTTGCCTTACCTCACTCTGTCTGACTAGAATCTGAATGGTTGCATTGAGAACCTCATTAAGGGATCAGAGCCTTGACTGTGCTGTGGCTGTTGTTTGGAGTGGAATGTGATAATCACCAAATGTTGCATCTGAAGTAATGATTTGACTGATCCCCCAAAATACGAATCATGGGAGTTATTGTTACTAATCAAATGTCAATGTTGAGAAAAGGATGAGTATATAGATGGTGCTGAACAGATTGGAAACCACTAAAATTTTCTGAAAGATGAAAACTCATTAATAATGTGGTTGGCTGCTTCACATATGTTCACTTCAATGTGAATACAGAAATGTATCATGGGTATCAGTGAAACCAGTCAGAAAATGAAGGAGGAGTGTCAGGAAAAGCAGGAGGATGTTCTTAATCCATCGCCCATTTCCATGGTCAACCACGATGACAGTCAGGGCTGGTGGCTTTGCAAATGACTTCAGAACAGTCGATATGTCTTCTGGTGCTGGTTGATGAGTGGCATCTTCTGCTACGGCAGGATACCAATCCCTGCAAAATACAAAGAACACTATAATGGAAAGCTTATCCAATCAAGCTTGTAGTTAGATGGGATGGGATGTTTGTCCATGCATAAAGGAGAAATAATGTAAAAGTGATACTTACTTTCATTTTCATTGATTCCTGAAAGACAACCTCTTGAACATGAATGCTTCATGTTAATGAAAGAGAGGGACACAAAGTTTTTTTTTTTTTTTTACAAGGGCTGTTGTCAGCAGTCAAATAGAGTGGGAAAATGGGAATTTTTAATCTGTAAATGGGCCTGGATTGGTGCTGCCTTGTTCGTTCTGCCTGCCTTGGATCCTTTCGTTATTCCTCTGCCTCCTTGGGATTATTCCCTTCCACCATTTCTTTGTTTGCTTTTCATTGTTTGGCTTTGGTCCTTTCCTTTTTTGGACATTTTTGATTCCTACCTGCTGCTGGGATGGACTCAAAGAAAGAAGACATTATATTCATTACTTTGTATTTGTTGGGATCTCATGAATATGAAATGACAAATATCTTACAAATCAGCAATATTTGTCGAATTCATTTTTATATTCATCCCCATGTCTAATGGCAACCATTTTCAAGTTTTTCAAGGTAGAGAATATTCAGATGTGATTTACCATTCCCTTCTTCTAGGGGCACCCTAGAACTGCAGGTTGCAGGTCACACAGGGTAGCTCTTCTCCCAAAAGGCACAGTGGGGAATCAAACTCTCAACCACTGACTCCACTGCCAGATAGCTAAACCACTGAGCTATCCAGCCAACTTCAGATTTAAAATAGCCCATATAAATTGCAAAGGTTAATCTTGCTTATCTTGAAGGAGAAAGATTGATGTCACCTGCTTTTTTATTTGTAAAGAATCTAGGCTGCCAAGGTTTAAATACTGATACATAAACACACACACACACAACGTTCAAAGGGGAAAAACTGTGACTTTGCCATAAGACAGAGTATGCATGTTACAGACTTGCCAAGAAGAGCTTTACAGCTTGTTGGGTGGGGAAGGGACATGTTTGGAGAGGTGCAGGGCAATTATTAAAGGTCAAAAGAGTTTTATTTAATGAGTCAAACAATAAGCTCTATTTAAAGAGAGTAATGGAGTGATAGTCCTCCAGGAAAAGGAACTTTTCCCCATGTCTATCCAGAGAATTAGCATACATTTTATAAGACATGGTCTAAGTATTTCTGAGCTTAAATGCACAGAGCAGTTGTATTTGTTCCTGCCTTGAGTGCTTTCAATAAATATTTGCTTAGAATTTCTGATACCAGGCTCCTAAAACATGGTTTCAAAGGGAAAATTAGCTCTGTGTCTCCAACAATACAAACTTTTAAATCTAAAATCAGGACCCAATTGAATTTTTAACTCCTTCCTGTCCAAACAGAAATTTGTGCTCACAAAGTGATCCTATGTCTGGTTTTAAAATACTTAAAGAGATATTTTAAAAAGGATAGAGAACATATATGAGCCTCGTGGTGCAGTGGTTAAAATGCTGTACTGCAGCTAAAACTGTGCTCACGACCTGGGGTTCAAATCCCAGGTAGCTGGCTCAAGGTTGACTCAGCCTTCCATCCTTCCGATGTCGGTAAAATGAGTACCCAGCTTGCTGGGGGGGCAATGTGTAGCCTGTATAATTAAAATTGTAAACCGCCCGGAGAGTGCTTGTAGCGCTATGGGGTGGTATATAAGTCCAATAAATAAATAAATAAATAAATATTCAGAATCTCTCTTGTTTGAACTGTGAAATTACAGATTAATGTTTGTGTCTGGAAATGGTCTTATTAGCAGAACTTCACTATATCCTGTCATAGTCTCAACTATTCTACCCATTTTGCCACTATACAACTGTTTAGTAGTTAAAAACAACAACAAACAAACTCCAAAGGTGTTATGTATCATCAAGTTATTTCTGTTTGATATGAATTAATTACCTCCAAATATCATTAACAGCTCTGCTCAGGTCTTGAAAATCAAAAGCAGTGACTTTCTTTATTGCATCTAATGTTAAAGGCACTCTCTCTTCTTACTGCTTCCTCCTTCCTAACAATCTTGTCTTTTCCAATACATTCTGCTCAGGTCTTGCAAAAACAGCTGTGGTTTCCTTTATCGAGACCATCTGTCTCAGGTTTTCTTCTCCTCCTGCTCCACACTTTTCCCTTTTTCCCTCCTTCATTATATGTGTATAGTAGGATAGATTCAGTTTACTAATTTTTGCTATATTGAGAGATCAGTTTTGACTTGATTGAGCACCCACTTATCTGCCTATCTGGTGTTCTGTAGTATCTGTAAGGCTCTTCTCCAACACAGCATTTAAAATGAGTTGATTTTTGTCCCTGTGTTTCTTCACTTTTTTTCATATAGTAGTGATGTTTGTGACCTTGGTTTCCAGTGACATTTTTGGATACCCTGTTTCCCCCAAAATAAGACCTAACCTGAAAATAAGCCCTACTATGATTTTTCAAGATGCTCGTAAAATAAGCCCTACCCCAAAAATAAGCCCCACTTAAGTGAAAGCCTGCCCTCCACCATTGTGCAGCAACCAGAAGATCACATGACTGTATCTTAATAAATGTAGATAGTTGTACATGA
The DNA here is from genome assembly GCF_051106095.1 of Pogona vitticeps. Taxonomy (NCBI): domain Eukaryota; kingdom Metazoa; phylum Chordata; class Lepidosauria; order Squamata; family Agamidae; genus Pogona; species Pogona vitticeps. The sequence continues at coordinate 79,336,094 of NC_135787.1, read as the reverse complement.
AAAAAATAAAACATCCACTGAAAATAAGCCCTAATGCTGTCTAGGGGGGCGGGGTATAAATCAAATGAATAAATAAATAAATAAAACAATGCGTTTTTGGAGCAAAAATTAATATAAGACCCTGTCTTATTTTCGGGGAAACATGGTAATTCCAAACATTCCATTGTACACATTGCACTTACACTGTTGCTTCACCATTTCATTAAGTCCAAATATGACATTCAGAATATTTTGGCACAGAAGGAGTGCAGCCACAAGTAAGATACTGCATTCTTACTTCAGTCGACCAAGCAACCATTGCATATATCATGTGCTCATCTTTTGGATGTGGTGGCACTGTGGGCCAAACCGCAGAAGTCTGTGCTGCAGGGTCAGAAGACCAAGCAGTCATAAGATCAAATCCACACGATGGAGTGAGCACCCGTCGCTTGTCCCAGCTCCCGCCAACCTAGCGGTTCGAAAGCATGCAAATGCGAGTAGATTAATAGGGACCACCTCAGTGGGAAGGTAACAGTGTTCTGTGTCTAAGTCGCACTGGCCATGTGACCACGGAAGATTGTCTTTGGACAAAACGCTGGCTCTATGGCTTGGAAACGGGGATGAGCACCGCCCCCTAGAGTCAAACACGACTGGACAAAAATTGTCAAGGGGAACCTTTACCTTTACTATCTTTTGGGGTCCTCTCACACAAAGCAATTCTATATGAGGGAGGTTTCTGTTCAAATCTCTCTGTATATACTTACACTTATATTTTAAAAAGCCAGGGAATTTACTCATGAATATGACTGGGCATCTGGATCTATAAGCCCCTGTCAATTGCCCCCACCCAAGCTGGGGTTTCATTAAAGCACTTGATCATTCATATTTTCCAAGCTATGAACACTTCACGATTGCTTTGTGTTTGAGTTAGAACTGCTTAGCTGACAAAAAAAAAAAAGGAGTCAGCTTCTGGGATTTTGCCCTGCTTGGTATCCCTTTGTCAAATGTAGTGAGCACAAGTGACTGATGATTTGGGAGTTCTCAACGTTCAGGCTGCCCTGTGCTAGGTAAAGTCAGGCATCTTTTTTCCTGCTGGCAATGCAGGCATAATATTCTAAAACAATATCAACCCATTCCCTGGTGCTTTGCATCATGGATGCAGAAACACAATATTCCACATTCATAAGCTGGAGTGGGTTTTTTTGTTATTGTTGAAGAGTATATCTATTGGATGGACTCCTGTCAACGTTCTCTCTAAGTGTCTTACTGGATGTGAGCCTTGCTACATGTGTGCAAAGGATGGTGAAAATAAAAAGCCAGTTGCCAGTTGCCCATGTGCAACCCTGATGGAAATCTGTGCAAGCACATGCTCATACAACTTAGAGGGAATACTGATTCCTGTTACTTAGGCCCTTTGAATCAATGGCGATTTAGTGGCCCAACTCATCAATGGATCCAAACAAGCCTATTCTAGATGCAACCTGCTATGTTAAAGTCACAACTAGAGGAGGCCTATTGAATCAATGGAACTTACAGAGAAGTTGGCTCATCCAATCCCCACGGCCTACTTGAGTGCACCTTAGTATGCTAAGCAACAGTATTTCAGTCTTTGAATAGAAATAATTGTTAGAATTTGAGCTGGTATTCCTACTTCCCATGTGAGATTATGTGTCATATGATTGCAAGAAAGAAGCATCCCCAGTGTTGTGTTTTGCCAGTCTGAGTTTTGCATAAAAGATGCATGCCATATCTTTTAATGATGGTTTGAAGCACAGGTTATTTCATTTTAAGATTTAAAAAAGGCACAGCGAGATCTCTAGCATTTCTATGAACTCATGATAGGATGCTGAAAGTATATATCTGTTGTATCAGGTCAAGATGTACGAAGCAATCAGAGCTAAAGCTATCTGGGTAAACTCAATGCCATTAGGATATTACCTACAAGCAGTGAATCAGCACAGTTATCCATGGGATAAAGTTAGTAGCAGGTGTTCTACTGCTAGCACATTTCCGCTTTAGGGTTTATAGGATTTTTTTTTCTTATATCATGTTAGCTCAACTCTATGCTTTCTTGGCCTTGTGTGCACGGTCAATGGCTAGACACTAAAATCTTAGGAAAACATTTTCTTCCTCCTTGCTGACCATAAGATGGTTTTCATTTTGCAGGTTCAATGAAATAGCTGCACTTTTAGGAAAATTAAGCTGGAAAACTTATTTTTAAACTAATTCAGACTGCAATTCTGTGGAATTGTGAGAGCCTTGCTTAATATTTGAGCTTCTCTATAAATTTCATTGTCAGAAACTTAACATCAACTGGTTTTCTAACAATGCTGACAGTTCACTTGCAAACCCTTACTATTTCAGGAAGAATAAGGATGCTATGCTTTGGTCAGGAAACTGGGTCTCTGCAGATATTGTGGGACTTCAGTTTCCATTATCCCTTACCACTAGCTATATTTGGTGTTACCAGCAAAAACTGCAGTCCAGCTTCTAGAGAGATATAGCCTTCTTATTCCTGCAGTAGTTATATCTGTACAATATGTTGTCTCCCACTGTTGGTAATTAGGAATTTGTTCCATGTACCTTCTTCATCAAGGGACGTGGTGGCGCTGTGGGCTAAACTGCAGAAGCCTGTGCTGCAGGGTCAGAAGATCCGACAGTCGTAAGATCGAATCCATGCAACGGAATGAGCACCCGTCGCTTGTCCCAGCTCCCGCCAACCTAGCAGTTCAAAAGCATGCAAATGCGAGTAGATAAATACTCTGTTCTTTATTTTTATTTACGTTTCAGCTGTAATGTCTTAAAATTACATTGTTGTTTTTATTGTAAGCCGCCTAGAGTGGTCTAATATGATCAGATAGGCGGGATAGAAATAAAATAAATAAATAAAATATAAAATAAATAAATAAATAGGGACCACCTCGGTGGGAAGGTAAACAGCGTTCCGTGTCTAAATCACACTGGCCATGTGACCACGGAAAAATTGTCTTCGGACAAAACGCTGGCTCTATGGCTTGAAGAGCGGGGTGAGCGCCGCCCCCTAGAGTCGGACACGACTGGACAAAAATTGTCAAGGGGAACCTTTTACCTTCTTCATCTCCTAATCCACCAGGATTTCTGAAAAGCATGCATTTCTAAACGGCATTCAATTGGAGCAAATGATTCCTTTTGATCAGTAGTTCCAAAATATGGGTCAATTGTTGCAGATGTGAGCTCCCAGAAGGTGTAGCCAACAGAACCGAAAGCCATAGATTATGGGAGTTGCTCAACATGAGCTAGAGAACTAGATTTGGCAAATCACTGCTAGATTTGGTGCACATGCACATGTGTGCACGCACGCATGCGCGTGCGCATGCACACACATTTTCACCACTATGAAAAGAACTAAAATAGAAACTAGGCTCTGTCAGTGTTTGTTTCTGGCAGCACACGTATTTCTAGTTTTCATTCTGCTTGTTACTTTCTGAGATAACTGAAAAGGTATTAGCAGAGCAACCCCAAAAAATACATAGAAGACTCATTGTTCAACCCCTGTTAATGTGGCTTTCACTCTGGCTGTGGTACCAGGACAGCTTTGTTGATTGTGATGGATGATGTTCTCTATCCGTTATACAAAAGTGAATAATTTTTGCTGATACAGCTAGATTGAACAGGCTCTGGTTCACACTATATTGTTGAGGAAACTTGAGAAAGATCTAGGTCTAGCCAAGTGTGCAATACAATCATCTTCAATTTTTTTTTTTTTGCAAAAAGACCCAGAAAGTGACAGTGTAAGACTGCTTACCATTCCATTTTGTCCTCTGCCCCAATGAACGCTTTGTGAAGTTCTTCAAGTATTGGTTTTAGTGCTGGTGCTCTTCATCACTGTTGGAGATCCATAGTTTTGGAGTTGATCACCATCAATATGCTCATGACACCCAGCTATATCTTTGGTTAACTAAACAAGTGGAGGTGGCCAAGACATTCTTTAGCCATTCTCTGGAAGTCATGGCCAGATAGTTGAGGGTGAACGAAATGGAAGGGAATCCAGAACAAGATGGACCTAATACTTGTCCACCAAGCAGTTGACAAATCCAGTTATTTCTCTGATGGTTGACAGAGCAGAGATTCCCCTTATGTAACAGACAGCAACCTGAGTGTTTTATTAAACTCAATACTCCTTTTAGAGAAGCAGGTAGTAACCCTGCCTAAGTCAGCATTTTGCCATCACTCCTTGGTCCCGATATTCTTTCCCTGCCTGGAGAGTAATAATGCAGCTGTGCTGATTCATACTACTAGAATCATGAGATTAGACCACTGTAATTTGCTTTTGTGTGGCTATCACTGAAGACAACACAAACACTTCAACAGGTATAATATGTGAGGGTTTGACTACTGATGAGTATCTTCATCACATGGCACCTCAAGTGCACCAGTTACCCTGGCTACCAGTGGTGTTCTGAGTTCAAGTCAAGACATTGGTTATTGCCTTTAATACCCTATACAGCTTGAGACCTACTATATGCCTGGTGGACAGGGTTTACTCTTATAATCCCTGTACCAATAGTGGCTGTCCGGCAATGCTCTTTCAGAGTGTCCACTGTCAGAGTTGTCCAACAACTGTCTGTTAGGAAAAGTTGCTTTCATCCTATTGCCACTGCGTTCTGGAATGTCCTTCCTGAGTCTCCATAAAATCACATCCCATTGTGAAAAGCGGAACCATTTTGGTGGATTTTTGAATGGTGTCAATTCCATCTTTGTTTCCACCGCTTTATGGCATCTTCTGTTTCTTAAATTATTTGGCTTGTTGCATTTTTAAATATATTTTATAGTTTTAAATCATGTTATATGCTGTTCTGTGTGTCCTTCGACAAAACAATGGAATATAAATGAGAATAATCAAGAACTAAAGAAATTATAAATCCAACAATTAAAAAACGTTTTGGGAAACTGTATGGAAGAATAAGTACATCTGACATTTTTTGACTACCTCTTACTCTTCCATGAATCAAATAACTATCAAAATTCTGTTGCTTACTATAGAAACTCACAGTTGGAATAAGTCCATTTCTATCAGTGGAACATATGGAGGAGATGACTAACCCAGTCCCCACTGATTACTGACCTACTGTGATAAGCAACAGAATTTCAACCAATGAATAAATAGGACTGAGAAACATGCTCTTACATGTCTGGAGCATGTAAGAGGTGGAATTTGTCAGCAAACCACACTGAAATTAATAGAGGTAACATAGAAGCAATTCATGCCAGTCTGCTTTCTTTAATTAAATTTTGACACACATCAATCATATAACAATTTAGAAGCAAACTGCCATTTGGTTTAGCCACCACTGAAGACCATTATGACATGCAGAAGAATCCAGATTCTCCCATTCTTCAATATCCAGAACATTTCTACATTTCTAAAGAAGTGCTGTTTTCATATGTCGTTCTCCTGTGCATGGTCTTCAGATTTCACCTTGTTTAGACTCAGCGAAGACACATAGATGTTGTTTTTTGTGGGAAGATAATCTTTGACAGGGGGGTTGTTGTTGTTTAGTTGTTTAGTCATGTCCGACTCTTTATGACCCCATGGACCAGAGCACGCCAGGCCTTCCTGTCTTCCACTGCCTCTTGGAGTTTGGTCAAATTCATGTTTGTCACTTCGATGACACTGTCCAACCATCTCATCCTCTGTCGTCCCCTTCTCCTCCTGCCTTCACTCTTTCCTAACATCAGCATCTTTTCCAGGGAATCTTCTCTTCTCATGAGATGGCCAAAGCATTGGAGCCTCAGCTTCAGGATCTGTCCTTCCAGTGAGCACTCAGGGTTGATTTCCTTTAGAATGGATAGGTTTTTTCTCTTTGCAGTCCAGGGGACTCTCAAGAGCCTCCTCCAGCACCACAATTCAAAAGCATCAATCCTTCGGCAGACAGCTTTCTTTATGGTCCAGCTCCCACTTCCGTACATCACTACAGGAAAAACCATAGCTTTGACTATTTGGACTTTTGCTGGCAAGGTGATGTCTCTGCTTTTTAAAATGCTGTCAAGGTTTGTCATCATTTTCCCCCCAAAAAGCAGGCAACTTTTAATTTCGTGGCTGCTGTCACCATCTGCAGTGATCATGGGGCCCAAGAAAGTAAAATCTGTCACTGCCTCCATAACTTCTCCTTCTATTTACCAGGAAGTGATGGGACCAGTTTTGTTTTTTTTTTATGTTGAGCTTCAGACTGCTTTTTGCCCTCTCCTCTTTCACCCTCATTACAAGGTTCTTTAATTCCTCCTCTCTTTCTGCCAACAGAGTGGTATCATCTTAATTCTGGCTTGGGATTCCTCCAGTCCAGCCTTTCACATGATGTATTCTGCATATAAGTTAAATAAACAGGGGGACAATATATAGCCTTGTCGTACTCCTTTTCCAATTTTGAACCAATCAGTCGTTCCATATCCAGTTCTAACTGTTGCTTCCTGTCCCACGTATAGGTTTCTCAGGAGATAGATAAGGTGATCAGGCACTCCCATTTAATTAAGGACTTGCCATAGCTTGCTGTGGTCAACACAGTCAAAGGCTTTTGCATAGTCAATGAAGCAGAAGTAGATGTTTTTCTGGAACTCTCTGGCTTTCTCCATAATCCAGCGCATGTTAGCAATTTGGTCTCTAGTTCCTCTGCCGCTTTGAAATCCAGCTTGTATTTCTGGGAATTCTTGTTCCACATACTGCTGAAGCCTACCTTGGAGGATTTTGAGCATAACCTTGCTGGCATGTGAAATTAGTGCAATTGTACAGTAGTTGGAGCATTCTTTGGCACTGCCCTTCTTTGGGATTGGGATGTAGACTGAGCTTTTCCAGTCCTCTGGCCACTGTTGAGTTTTCCAAACTTGCTGGCATATTGAATGTAGCACTTCAACAGCGTCATATTTTAAGATTTTAAATAGTTTAATTGGAATGCCATCACATCCACTGACTTGTTAGCCAAGCTTTCTAAGGCCCACTTGACTTCACTCTCCAGGATGTCTGGCTCAAGGTCAGCAACCACACTATCTGCGTTGTCAGGAATATCCAAATCTTTCTGGTATAGTTCCTCTGTGTATTCTTGCCACTTCTTCTTGATGTCTTCTGCTTCTGTGAGGTCCCTCCCATTTTTGTCCTTTATCATGTCCATCTTTGCACAAAATGTTCCTTTTATATCTCCAATTTTCCTGAACAGATATCTGATTTTCCTCTTCTATTATTTTCCTCTATTTCTTTGCACTACTCATTTAAGAAGGCCCTCTTGTCTCTCCTTGCTATTGTTTGGAAGTCTGCATTCCATTTTCTGTAACTTTCCCTATTGCCCTTGCATTTTGTTTCCCTCCTCTTCTCTGCTATTTGTAAGGCCTTTGCTTTCTTGCATTTCTTTTTCTTTGGGATGTTTTTTGTTGCTGCCTCCTGTACAATGTTATGAACCTCCAGCCATGGTTCTTCAGGCATTCTGTCCACCAAATCTAGTTCCTTAAATCTCTTCTTCACTTCCACTGTGTATTCATAAGGGATTTGGTTTAGATTATACCTGAGTAGCCCAGTGGTTTTTCCTACTCTCCTCAGTTTAAGCTTGAATTTTGCTATGAGAAGCTGATGATCAGAGCCACCATCAGCTCCAGGTCTTGTTTTTACTGACTGTATAGAGCTTCTCCATCTTTGGCTGCAGAGAATATAATTAATCTGATCATAGTATTGTCCATCTGGTGATTTCCATGTGTAGAGTCGCCTCTTGTGTTGTTGGGAAAGAGTGTTTGTGATTACCAGCTTGTTCTCTTGACAAAACTCCATCAGCCTTTTCCTTGTTTAGTTTTGAACTCCAAGGCCAAACTTACCTGTTGTTCCTTTTATTTCTTGACTCCCTACTTTAGCATTCAAATCCCCTAGAATGAGAATAATATCTTTCTTTGGTGTCAGTTCTAGAAAGTGTTGTAAGTCTTCATAGAATTGGTCAATTTCAGTCTCCTTAGCATTGGTGGTTGGTGGATTATTGTGATGTTGAAAGATCTGCCTTGGATTCATATTGAAATCATTCTATCATTTTTGAGATTATATCCCATTACAGCTTTTCCCACTCTTTTGTTGACTATGAGGGCTACTCCATTCCTTCTATTGGCTTCTTGCCCAAAATAGTAGATATGATATTCATCTGAATTGAATTCATGCATTCCTGTCCATTTTAGTTCACTGATGCCCAGGATGTCAATGTTTATTCTTGCCATCTCCTGTTTAACCACATCCAGCTTACCAAGGTTCATAGACCTTATATTCCAGGTTCTTATGCAGTATTTTTCTTTGCAGCATCAGACTTTCCTTTTGCTTCCAGGCATGTCCACAGCTGAGTGTCCTTTTGGCTTTGGCCCAATCACTTCATTAGCTCTGGAGCTACCTGTACTTCTCCTCCGCTCTTCTTCAGTAGCATGTTGGACGCCTTCCAACCTCAGAGTCCCATCTTCCATTGTCATATCTTTTAGCCTTTAGTTTCTGTTCATGGGGTATTCTTGGCAAAGATACTGGAGTGGCTTGCCAATTCCTACTCCAGGTGGATTGCATTTAGTCAGAACTCTCCACTATGACCTGTCCATCTTGGGTGTACCTGCACGGCATAGCCCATAGCTTCTCTGAAGTACTAAAGCCCCTTTACCATGACAAGGCAACAATCCATGAAGGAGACAGGAGGTAAGAATGATGTAATATGAGATGACTATATTTAGATGCATAAATGCTTTGCCATGCTCCTTTTTTTGCTAAATATATGTATTCTAATAAATATAAAAATATATGCAATTCCTTCTGAGATCACAAATAAATTCCTTGGTGGTTGTGTGCAGACACAGATCCGTAAGTCTCACATAGGGAATCTATATAGGTCAGGAGCCCAGTGAAGACATTCAGATATTTCTCTGTGAAATCCAATAGCTTTTACCATTTTTTTACTAGTGCATGTCTCTGCAACATTTCCCTGGCAACTTATGCACAAGTTATAAACAACTTAGTGTGGCTTCAACCTTCTGGTGCCTCAAATGGTCATGGATGAGAGGCTTTGAGCTTTTACTTTAGAGTTAGGTAGACCAAAAAAAATTTCTTTTCAAGTGGTGCTCTAACTCTTCCGAATTACTGCTCACATCCTTATCGAGCGGGGTCACTTTTTTCCAGTAAAAGATCTTGTCTTTCCAAGAAATCCATTAGTGGCCAAAGATAAGAAGTTTCTCTCAGTAGAATTAGAATCTTCCTTTTGAAAGGCAGTAAATATATTTGTTAAAAATAATCTGAATGCAATGAGTCATAAATTTTAAGCACAATTTTTTCATTTATTGAGTTATGTGAGCAATTAGACAGCAAGTTATAAAGGAGAAGAAGTACCAGTGTCTGGGTACTGGAGTTCTGTCTCTGATATATCTGTAATTACAGTTAGAAAGTTTCTGAATAACAGGAAATTGTGCTGCGAGGGTCACTCCTGCCATTAGGCAGGGAGGCAATCTCCTTGCGTGACAGATTTGAACGGTCATGAAATGGCAACAGATTACTTACTTTCCTGCTGTTGTTTTTTTTTCTTTTTTAACCACAGAAGAGGAGAGGAGTTTGTGGGATCTTCTTGTACCAGGATAACTTAGCTGGCTTTTATAGATGTGTGTGCTTGGGGGTAGGTCTCTTCTACCTTCTACAGGGACTACTACACACCAGGGAGTGATCAGTATCACAATCAGCACTCTGGTAACTGTGTGTGATTGTAATACTAGGAAGGCTAGAATGTCTAGTGGGGGTCAAATTGAGCTGATGCCAATGCTTTGATCTTGGATGTTTCCAGGAAACTCTGTGTTGAACCTTCATATTAAAAAATGTGTTGCTGACACAAAGACCATAGTAACAGCAGAACTCCAGCAGGCGTTGGCCTTTTTTGTTCCTCTTCCTAATTCCAAAACAGCCTAGACAAGTGGGCTAAGAATTGTGATCAGCACCAACTCTAGTGTTAAAATCTCCAAGAATGAACAGCGGCTCTCTCTCAGGGACTTTTTTGATAGTAGCTGCCAGATCATTGTAGAATTCGTCTTTGACTTCAGTTGTAGACAACAATGTTGATGCATATGCACTAATGAGGGTGACCAATCCCACTGATGAGTGGAGCTGCAGAGACAGGATTCTTTCACTCCCCACAGTAGGTGGAGCAATGGATCTCAGCAGAGTATTTCTGACTGCAAAGCCAACACCGTATTCCCTGGTCTCATTCAATGGTTTTCCCTGCCAGAAGAATGAGAAGTTTTTTTCTTTGACAGATCCCGAGTCTGGCAATCTTGTTTCTTGCTGGGGAACAATGTCCATCTGCAGTCAACTCAGTTCCAGTTGATGATAGCTGTCTTGTGCACATTGCCTATTTCCTGCAGGTTGCCAGAAAAGCCAGGGGTCATTGTCCGTACATTCCAGGTGCCCAACTTTAGGGAAAATGTTTTCTTTTGATTGTTGCATGGTGCAAGGTTATCGATCTGCTTGCTGGCTTTCACCCTAAACCCCATGCACCCCACGTACCCCGTGAAGTTAACAGACAGTGTTGAGGTAACACCATACTGGCTGGGGACTGCCCAGCTTAAGGCAGGCAGTAGTTACCTAGTGAGGTGCAATGACCTCTCCCACCATCAGAAGTAGCCCCTGGCATCATGCTCTACACCAATCAAGCAAAGACTTATAACCTGTAACTGCTACTTCCTGTGTTATTTCGACACTCTATGCGAAACTGGAGTGTCCTTTAACGAGCATGAAGCCTGGGTAAAATAATATGGAGGACAGGCTATTACCCAAGCAGCAAATCCCCCCTCTCCACATTGCTGAAATAGTTCAATGGAAAGGCAAGAGCCAATACAACTGGTTCCAGCGACATCGCAGGAGTTGCCAGAATGACATGAGCTGCCTCCTGGACTCTGACTCTGGATTTTGCCTGGAGGTTAACTCTTGAAGCCTTTTCCATCAGTGGATATAGCCACAAGGCAGTGGAGGGTTGAAATCAGAGTTTTCCTTCTCCTAGATGGGCTGCCTTCCAAGGCTGATTAGCTGCACCTACCCGCCTGCTCTCTAATAGTGCAGAAGTATGATCCGACCCCTAAAACATTCCTGCCCCCCAGGTGTATGCAATGCTATTTGGCTTTCCTATTTACCAGATTAGAATAAAAATAGAACCAGAGAATTCTGCTTGCACTCATTTAAAGCTAAAACCCCTCCCCCTCAGACCATGCAGTCAGGGAGAACAAAAGTCAGCCTAGAAGAAAATACCTCACCAAAGAAAATGTCCCCCGAAGCACAGCTCACCTCCTGTCTCAGCTTCCTCTTCAGGCAAAGGGCTTAGAGCTTCTGCCAGCCCACATTTAAAGCCAAAATCCCATCCCCTCAGACCATGCAGTCGGGGAGAACAAAGGTCAGCCTAGAAGAAAATACCTCACCAAATAAAATGTCCCCCCTCCAAGCACAGCTCATCTCCTGCCTCAGCTTCCTCGTTAGGAAAAGGGTTTAGAGCTTCTGCTCACTTCAGTTGCTGTAGTGGGAGATTAACATCTACTTTGACTATATACAGGATTGCTAGTTTGGTGGGACATTCATTTCAGAGCACAGTTTGCCACTAATCAGTAAAGAGACATGTCACTTGATACTTCCCCCATTGCTACAGTATTGTGCTTTTACTCTGGGCTTTCCCCTTTTATTTTTTTTTCTTTTCCTTTTCTTTTTGGTGGTGATGGTGTGTTTGTGTATGTGTCTCTATTTGTGTAGTTTATCATGATTGTACATGTTATTTAATATGCTGCATGCAACATCTCTTATCTTGCCCCCTCCTGCTGCATTGCATCTTGGAATAAATCTGAAGTAAAGTATAAGATTTATTATTTTAATAACCCTGTCCCACGTTTTATCTCCTGTTAGCTTTGTGGAAAATAACAACCTAAACCTTAATGTCAAGAACATTGTGAACATTCAGTTTTTAAAATTGTCTAAGAAGTACTTGTATATTAATAACATATATAAAAACAGAGTGCCACAATTGCAATGAAAAGCAGAATGAATAAAATATTGTTGGTAAGAGAACAATGATCTCCCTGCTTCTTTCATTTTACTTTACAAGTTCTGTAATTCTGCAAGTTGATAGTACGGCTTATTTTATATCCTCTCTCCCCATCAGTAAGACAATAGTTTGCTTGTTATTCATATATATGGTTCACCATTACAATCTCTACATTCCCCAAAAGACAAGAGAAGATTATCATAAAGTATTTCAGACCTGATAAAACAGCAAAATTAGAGATATATGGTAACCTTTTAGAATACATATGTCGTGTAACATTTTGGTCATTGATTATTACATCATGATGGAGACTTCTTGTGGCATACAGCTCTGCTCTCACCTGTCCGTCACAGCTGGGCAGGGAAACCTCAGCCAATGAGAGGATGGAGGGTGGCGCAGAAGTGGGAGGAGCTGGGTTATATAAGGTGTGTGTGATGTGTGAGAAGAGATCAGATTGAGTTTGGAAGATGAGTGATTAGAGAGATTGGTTGAGAGTGAGAAAGAGCCTGTCAGTGAGGGAAAAGTCTGTGAGCTAGTGTCTTATAAACAGTGATTGACTAATTGATTTAATACCTGTGATTTACCCTTTTAATTTTGTACAGATCAATAAACACTTTATTTGTTTTGAAAGAAACACTTGTCCTTTTGATTTTAAGGATAGGTTGGTGGCAGCAGTTTATGGAGAGAAGTAGTGAGCACTCTTGGAGGCCTGGATTGGTAGAGGCTTGAGAGTGGCTTGCTACACTTCTTTCTCAATATAGGTGGTTGTGTATGCTGTAGCATAGAACAGAAACACTTCAAATTCATGTAAATTGCTTGGGGATTAATAATCCAATGCCTTCAGCTGCACAGACATGCACTTGAATACACACAATTAATCTGAAACACACACTTTTTCTAGGCATTTTGATTACTTTTTGACTCTTGCTTAGTATCCCTTCCCCCTTTATGGAGCCAGAAATAAAGACGTGAGATGCAATTATTGAATTCAAATGTGATGTTTATTAGACTCAAAATGCTCCAGCTTTAACCATAAAGGGACTACTGTAGTTCAGAATTCAGATCTGGAGCTACAGGTCATACCCAACCTTCCTTCCAAACATACACGGGTGACTCCCAGGCCCCTTGGCTGTCTTGTCATTAAGTCATTTTGGTCTCAGCCAGCCAATGGTACAAGACCCACCCACCCCTTCTATCAAGCCATAGGATCTTAGACAACCCACAGCCTGGGGTTGTCCTCAGTGCATTTGCCCCCAGCACTGTAATCCCATGGGCTGCAATGCTGAGATGATGGATGTGCTAGCATTTCTTGTGTGCTCCATGGGAATTCACCAATAGTTGTCCCTTCCACACTACCCACCATGGCAAGAAGTATGCCACACTGCACATAGCTCCAAAGTAATTCATTGATTGAACTGGCCTTGGGGTATGAAAAGTGGTGAATAAGCCTCATTAGGCCCCAGTCCCCAAGGGAACACCCTCAGGGAAGATTCAGGTGGGGCCTTAAAGGGATCCAACACCCACCCCTCTCAAACTTCCTTCTCAATATTTGATTGAACAATGCGCTCCATTCACTAGACGGACTTGAGGTTGTCCGCTCAGGCTGAAACCCGATCCCCCACTATCAGAATCCAAAAGCCAAATTAGAACCCATCTAACAAACAACTGGCCACTGCCTTATTCAGGTAAGGCTGCAACCAATTGGCAAGGACAGCTGTCCTAACTGGGCTGCAGCATTTTGGAGCTGCAGGGGGCGTGCCTGGTGACTTCCTATTCCCATCAAATTCCCCAGCAGTTCTCTTCTGGTTCCACCCACGAGAGCATGGTGTGCCCCACAGACAGAGCATTAGAGGCTGTATCAGCATATATGATCACACACACCATGTGAGTTGAAATCCCAACAGAGCAGACAGGGTTGAACCACCTGCCCCATCTGTGCACAGGGAAAGCCATCTTGTCTATCAGGTGGTCACTGTCAAACCGTTTACCTAACTCTGGCTGCACTGGTGTCATGAATTGCAGCCAGAAGCCAGGATACAGTTCGTCCCAAAGCATGTTTGACTGAATCACTGACCTCATTCTAAAAAGCTCATCATACTGGCAGGTATAAACAGGAAAGTTGACATAGACCCAATAGAGATTATGTCCAGATATTGGACCAGTGATAGTACTCTCCAAGGTTGGGCCTTGACTACCAGCCTGAAGCCAGGTAGCCCAGTTATGCTCTGTCTTATGCCATCACTATTTTTCCTGTCTTGCTCATCTTCCTTATCCTTATCCTTGAAGTCAACCTATCTATTTCTCAGAACCATCAATGAATTCCCCACACCAAATACGCTCCTTTGTAGCTACTAACAAATGAACTCCCAGTGGCATGGTGTAATCACCAAATGGAAGAGCCACAGGAGGATGTGGCCAAGCCCCCACCACAGCAGAGGTTCAGAATTGACCAACTACTGGTGCTTGGGCCTAGGGGTGAAAGGGGGCCAATCCAGAGACCATATATATATATAAATGCTAGACTGTGGAGGTGGGCCTTTCTCCAGCTATCTAGTTTCTGTTTCAGTTCATATTTCAATTCATGGAAAATTTGATAATACAGCAGATCAAGGAATAGGAATGCAGCCTGTTCTGGATGGGGTTACACGCCCTCTGTAAACACAGTTGTGCAGCTTTGGAGTGCTCGTGGGTTATCTCTGAGACTAGATGTCCAGGTTTCAGCAGTTATCAGCAATGTCTTTGCACAGTTAAAACTTGTGTTCCAGCTGAGCCTATTCATGGAGAGGTCTGATCTGGCCATAGTGACACATGCCTTAGTTACAATCGAGCTGGATTACCGTGACACACTCTGCATGGAGCTTCCTTTGTGAAGTGTTCAAAAACTTCAGCAGATCCAGATTGTTAACTGGAGGTGGTTACAGGCATCACATAATGCCCTGCTACAGTATCTTCACTAGCTACCGATCCTGCTAGTTTTAACCTATAAAGGTCTAAATGGCTGGGGTCCAAGCTATCTCCATTTATTAGCCTGTCTCTGTGTTCAGATCATCAGGGGAGGCCTTTCTCTCAGTCCTCCCACCATGTAGGGACATGGGAGAGGGCCTTCTCTGTAGCTGCTCCCAGATTCTGGAATTCCTTCTCATGGGAGGCTAGGCTGGCCCCATCTTTGCTGTCCTTCCTCAGGCAAACAAAAACATTTTTCTTCAGGCAGGTCAGTGATACGTAATTAGTCAATTGATTGGGATCCTAACCCTATATAGCTATATAAAAATTATTTTTATACACTGTTAAAGATGGTTGCAGAGTGAGACAGCTGCCTTAGGCAGCAGCACATTTTGTGTGTCTTGAAAAGACAGGAAATTATGTATGTGTGTGTGTGTGCTCTGCTGAGCTTTAAATACCTTGTACATTGACATGGAGGGACATTTGCTTCTTCACCTTAGGCAGGAAAATATAATAGGATAACCCTCCATAGGATGCTTAGTAAAGCTTTTTCATCTTCTCTTTGGAAAAAAAAAATCTGCTTAATGTCATTTGTCACAGTTTGGTGATATCAAGTGCTATGCACAACATAAGAAGCTATTGCACATAAACAAGTCTTCATAATAGTGGAAGGTAATCTGAAAGACAGGTAAAGATTTTCAAAATGTAAATAGATTTATCTGGGTAGATAAAACAAAATTTTAATGAAATAGACAAAGGGAGCCTTCGAAAAGTCATTGAATTATGAGCTATATTCTGCTGAAATGTTCTAGGAACATAAACTTTGAGTGAAACTGAAGTGCTTTATGGGGTCCTCAGAATTTCCAGATGGAATTATAGCCTCATAAATAACTTCTTTTCCCATTTGATTATATAAAATATGTCTCTTGAGTTTTCAGGTGCTGTATATGAAATAGTCCTTTTTAATTCAATTCCTATTTGCTTTCCTTAATACAATAAATAATAGAGTTAGAAGGAGCAGCAAGGTCATTTATTTCAACCTCACCCATTCTGAAGGTTGAGTTTCAGTCTTTGTTGTCTTTCCTTTTTGTACAGATCTTCTAGAATTTTTTCTAGTCTTATTGGAACTTTTTTATTTCCCTTAGTCTTTCTCAGAGATTATAGCTGCATGAGATTGCAGCTATCCTATCATGCAGCCAAGCAAATCAACATTACACAAAGAAATTCTAAAAACAACACTAAATGTGACACAGTTATATAAAACAACCTGCTCCTGCTCTATGCCAAATTTGGGGACATTTTAGCAAAGTGTTTTTGAGTTATGATTTTTAAAAAGTAAACCTGTCCCCCCCCCCATTCAGAAACAGGCATCCCCAAATGACTGCAGATTTAAAACAGACCACATAAATTGAGAAGATTAGCCTTGTATACCTTGAAAAACAATGGTTACCCCATCCCCTTTTTTAATTTGGAAGGAATCCAAGTTGCAGGTGCTGAAATACTGATCCTCAGAAAAGGACTTTCATAAGGGAAAAACAGAGACTTTGTTATAGAACTGAGCATGTGTGATATAGATTTGCCAGCAGGAGTGCTGAAAAAACTGTATACATTCATGCGGGGGGAGGAAGGACATATTTGAAGAGAAAGATCACAGAAACAGAAGTAAAAGACAGGTACTTTAAAGATTTTTTAAAAACAGGTTTGCTGTAGTGGAGTGATAGTCCTGCAGAAAGTGGGGCATGCTGCCATGTATCTTCAGTGAGACAGCATACAATTATTTTAGGCACATTCAATGTGTTTCTCCTTACCTTACAAAAAGAGATAGCAGTTGCGTTTTGTTCTAGCACTTTCAGTAAACTTCCTCTCAGGATTTCTGAGACCAAACAGTAAGTTTTCAAAGGGGAAATTTGTAGAATCCATATTAGTATTATTCTGGCCTGCATTGAAAGCATATTAAGCGAGTTTTGTGTCTAGGCACAACTGGATATTACAAGGGTATTATTGGAGGATTTAGCAGGATAATATCCTGGAAAATTTTACATTGACGTGAAAAAAAATTCCAAATAGTGCCCAAATACCTATTCTTGAAGGTTAATTTTTTTAAAAAAAAGTAATTAAACTGATTCTTAATGAAATAGTAACTGCACTATGTTTCAAAAGCATTTATTGTACCTTCTTTTCCATAGTTCAAAATAAACAGAAATAAAGGGGTTCATAAATAATTATTTGATTGGGCACTCTATGTGTCTAGTTGTCCGTAGGAATGGGAGAAAACGTTATTTCAGGATATTTTAATGAACATTTCCTTATATATGCATTTCTATAATATTAATGATGGAAAGAATTTGAGAATATAAACAACTAAGATTTTGGACAAACAGGATCTAAAATATTTTTCCATTCTGTCTGAGTTATTGAAATGCACCTATATGACAGACAGATATAGCATAGTCATTTCTGAGCTACAAATACCTGTCTCTTCTGAATTTGAACAATGCAACCTAAGGAGAATTTTGTATTAATTTTCAGTTAAAGAACATACTGAATTTGCAAATGTCTTCACTTAAGTGATGGCAAAGGTTGGAATAGAATTATATAAATATAAATTATATAAATATAATTTCTTGCAGTATTTGTTTAAGAGGCATCACTATTGTTGTCCTTGCTTGCCATGTAACATGTAGCTTCTCAATTTACATATTCTGACTTTACAAAAGAGATAACAGAAGTTCTACTTTTGTAATTTCTATAGTGCTTTATAGAACTACAGCTCTACTGCTATCTAGCAGTATAAGCTGGATGTTTAAACATTATAATTCTAGGAAAACCTTGAGCTGTAGCTGTACAGAGTATTCTAGAAAGAAGAGCATTTTGGAAAATTCATGTTTATGGCTTACATTTTGAGTTTAAGAAAGACTGGTAAAAGAAACACTGCAGAAGAAGTTGTCACTACTGATGGGTATGAACCTCAGTGCCATGCGTTGCCTTCCCCTGCCTCCTCTGGCCAATGACGCATGCCCCAGCCAACATATGCTCCTCTCCTCCTCCTCTTTGGATGTTCAACCAACCCCTGGCAGGAGCATGGGTTTGCTTAACCTGCCTCCTTGTCTGATTGGGCAATCAGCCAACAAATTGACATAAACTTCCAAACTGAAGCTCATGCTAATCTCTAGTGGTCACTTTTAAGTAAATGGGACCATCTACACCATGGCAGTATGAAACCTCACATTCTCTTTGTGAGGACAGAGGGAGATTTGGAGCTCCCATTGCATAGATCAGGGGGATCTGGCACCCGTTACCTGCCAAGAGGAACTTGTTACACAACATAATGTTTCGTCGCTAAGCTCTGCATGTGTTGGAAATGTTCAATTCATTTTTTCCAAATAATTCAAAAGGTTCCCCACGTGCAGAATTGAAATGAGGTCTGAAAAACAGTTCTCCCCATTCTTCTCTGGTGCCCAATAAATGTTTCTTCAGCAGGTAGAGCATAGGAAGCTACCTGATCTGCCCATTATCTACTTTGAGCAGCACTAGTACTCCAGGGCCCCAGACATAGATGTTTCACATCATTTAAATGTGTTAAACAGAGAAGACATGAACTGAACTTTGACATTTTGACACAAATAATGAATATTGTGTTGACTACATAGTTCAGTGAGTTAGGCACCTACTGCAGAGCCAGAGGTTGGGAGTTAGAATCATAGAATCATAGAATAATTGAGTTGGAAGGGGCCTGTAAGGCCATCAAGTCCAACTCCCTACTCAGTGCAGGAATCCAAATCAAAGCAGATCTCACAGTTGACTGAACAATTTTCTCTTGAATCTCTCCAACGCTGGAGTGTTCACCACCTCTTGAAGTAATTGGTTCTGTTGTTGAACTGCTCTGAAATGTAGGATGTATATCCTGATATTCAGTTGATTCCCTGCTATTTCTCCTGGGAGAAAAGCCAACCAGTATAGCCTTGGACAAGCCGCACAGTCCCAGAGTGTCCCCAGAGGAAGAGAATGATAAGCTATTTCTGAGTAGTCTGTATCTGGAAAACCTTTGAAATGATTCCCATAATTTGGAATCAATTTGATGGCATGAAGTTAATAATACATGCCATACCACTGAACTCCAGTTTCTTTTCCATATCTCAGGTACCACTATCAGTAGAGCCAGAGAAAAGCACTTACAGGGCTCAGAAAAAGGCAGTTCTGTGCCACTGGATAGTACAAAAGTATCACAAAACCACAAAGATCTGGGAAAGATAAAACAATCCTATGCATAACTTTTCTAATAAAAAGACTCTGGGCAGAAATTTCTCTGGTAGGAAACAGAGAGAGAGAGAGAGAGAGCGAGAGAGAGAGAGAGCGCTTCTCATAAATTCCTGGTACTCAGATTCATACTTCTGCCATGAAACTGTAGTGCACTGTGGTATGAAAGTAGATCTATAGATCCAGGGTTAATTTATACATCTTGGCAGTATTAAAACTGATTGTCTCCAGAGTACTTTATCTTTTACTGATATCCTGTGAATGATAAAATAGAGAATTTGAAGCTCTGATTCTTAAAGCTTCCATTTAGCTATGGTACATAATGTGATATTAGAATATTCAGAGGCTTGTAAGGATGTGAAAACTCAGTCTTGCTTTTGGATCCAAAAACACCTGCATTTTCTTCCCATTCTTTTTTCATACCAGGTTGGAAGATATTTTTCCTCTTCATTTATACCCATGCACATTTTATAAGCGCTTTTCTCTATGGAATACATGTAAAGGAAATAAAAAATTAAAAAAATCTGTGTATTTCTCATCCTCCCCACTCTGACTGAATAATGCAATTGCTAAAAATACACATTTTGAATCATTCCCATTTATTTGTGGGGGGGGGAGTAGGAATAAGGGGGGGGGTGATAAATAACATGATACTTGTAATGTTTTCACAATGACAGGGCAATGAAAAATATGCACACACTTTCACTAATAGACCCAGAGATCACAAGTTCAACACAATACTTTAAAAATGCAAAGAGTTAATTCAAATTTATTTTCCATCCCTAATCACCTCCAGCTCACAGCTCACATCTGCAGCCAGTCAAAACTTTCCATCATACAGTATGCTTACTAGACAGTCAGACGCTATATGCAGGAATTTGCCTGCACATGAGTAGGGAGATCAATTTATTTAAGGATTGTCTACACAAGGTTGTTTGGAGTAGGCTGGTGTGGGCTAAATAGAGTTGCTTGGGGTCAAGTACAGGTCTGTATGCCATTTGGTGTGATCTCTGCATCCAAATGCCATACACACTTCAACCTGAAAGGTGGGGATCTCTGTCCTTGCCCTCACCTTTCTCTTCCTCATTCTGGGAGAAAGTATTCTTTTTTTTAAAGTTATGCTGAACATCAGCACTACTGTAATATCATTAGAAATGTTCACTTCATTGCGTGAAGCAGAAGTGTTTAATTTGCCAATTGAGCCGGTTGTGGACTCTGGCTGTGAGCAGATTCTTGACCCTACTTTGTTTAAAAAGGGGGGGGGGGTCCTTGTCCCCTCCTGTCTCTTCCTTTATGAGGGAGTTTTCCATTTTTTAAAAAATTATGAAGTGATGCAGCACATTAATGCTATCATAATACTACTAAAAGAAACATTCTACCTCCTTTTGCTCCTCCAAGGAGCAGAGGAAGTGTTAAATTTAACGTTATTGTAACGTGGCTAAGCATTCTTCTTAAGCCACTTCACAGCATTGGCAAATTGACAATGGAGGTGAAGTTGACAGTCACAGTCTCAGTTTGGTTCATTTCCAGTGGTTGCACACAATGAAAACAAACCAAAACAGAGTGGTGCTTCTGGAACAAAAAATGAATCTTGTGACAGGGATGCAGAAAGGTGTAGATAGGAACAATTTGGAGATGTGCTATCTTTCTTCAGCAATTCTGTTGCATGGTTTCTGGAGAAAAGAATGAATCCTCAGGCATTTAGTTCATGTTTGGTCCATTCCCACAATGGACGGAATAGTGGGCTAAATGGCTGTTTGGTGGCACCCTTATATATTTATTTTAATTTTACCTGACATTTCTTGCAGAAACCTGAAACAAAGAAATATGTATGCATATGTGAGTGTGTGTCTATGTGTTTGTGTGCATGCATGTGTAAAATAAAAATACATTATAAATTATTCTTATTCTTGTTGTTGTTGTTGTTAATAATAATAATAATAATAATAATAATAATAATAATAATAATAATAATAATAATAATAATAATAATAATAATAATAATAATAATAATAATAATAATAATAATAATATTGTCATTGTAAGTATACACAATGACACATACAACGAAATTCCCCCAGGCACCCAGAGACCAGACCCACATACACACACATAAAAATTCCCCAAACACTCCCCACCCACTAAAAATCTCCCACTAAGAATACACACATCTACAGCGCAGGCTAAGTAACACTGTCCAACTAACTATTCACTACTGTTGGTCTTTAAGCTCAGTATTAAGTGAAATTAGAGCTCTGGGATAAAAACTGTTCAAAAAACGTGTGGTCAAAGTCTTAATTGTTCTATATCTTCTGCCAGATGGCAACAGTTCAAAAAAAAAAATTGTAAGCAGGATGGGAAGAGTTTCTCAGGATGTTGTGTGACTTCCTCAGACAGCGGGATGTGAAGATGTCAACCAGGGTTGGTAGCTGGAGCCCAGTGATATTCTGGGCAATTTTAATGGTTCTCTGTAGAGCTTTTTTGCCCACTACAGAGCTTCTCCCAAACCATTCCAGAATGCCATAGGTTAGGACACTCTCAATGGTGCTACGATAGTAGGACAGAAGTAAATGCTGAGATAACTTTAACTTCCTGAGCATTCTCAGGAAATACAGCTTCTTCTGTGCCTTCTTCACTAGCATGTTGGCATTTATAGTCCATGAGAGGCCCTCTGAGATGTAAGTGCCCAGAAATTTAAAACTAAGTCTCTCCACTTCCTTGCCATTTATGAACAGTGGTAAATGTACATTTCTCTTCCTCCTAAAATCAATTATGAGTTCTTTAGTTTTTTTATGTTAAGTGTAAGATTATTTTCTTTACACCAGAATATTAACCCTTGTACTTAAGTAATTGTAATTAAAAGATAGAATAGAACTTTGGTCTAGATGGGTGTGGTATAAATCTAATAAAATAAAATAAATAAAGTAGTAGTAATAGTAGTAGCAGTAACAACAACAACATCCTTTCAAAGTTGGTAAATTGTTTACCCAGCTGGGTGTAGGGGAAGCAATGTGTAGTCTGTATAATTAAATTGTAAACCACCCAGGGTGTCCTTTAAGCAGTTTGGTGAGGTATATAAGCAGCACATTTTGCTTTTGCTGTGCTTTTATGCAATAACCAAATCTGGAAGAGGAGGTAAAATGTCACATTCTTCTTTCCTGGGAAACAATAAAAAATTCACAGTAAAATTTACAGTCAAATCAGACCCCAAAGACATAGCAGTTTCTAACTGATAGATTGATATTTACTATACAAATGTTTGCCCCTGAAACACTATATTTTAGATGCAAATGACCACAAGCAAGATTATTTAATATAAGTTATGCATATTGTTTGAATGGCATGTTCTATTTTGGAGTCTGCCTTTTCACTGGAGAAGATGTATGCAAATTTATTGAGTGGAGTAAATTAACAGCAGGGTAGTACAAAAGAAAGCAGCAGGGTTTGTTAAAATTCGGAAATTATTATACAGCTATAGTACTGTAGCACTAATACAGCTCCTGGTGATGTTATTCTTAATAGTAATATTAGCAATTCCTTTCTTATAGTACTATCCTAAATGCATCTTTTGTTTGTTTGTTTGCTTAGTTGTTAAGTCGTGTTCAACTCTTTGTGACCCCATGGACCAGAGCACGCCAGGCCCTCCTGCCTTCCACTGACTCCCAGAGTTGTGTCAAATTCATGTTGGTTGCTTCGCAGACACTGTCCAGCCAACTCATCCTCTGTTGTCCCCTTCTCCTCTTGCCATCACACTTTCCTAACATCAAGGTCTTTTCCAGGGAGTCTTCTCTTCTCATGAGAGAAGAGGATGCATCTACTCAGATGTAAGCCCCACTGAATTAAATGAATTCTACTTGTACAACAGACTTTGGAAGTGATGCATTAGGGCTTCAAGGATTTTAAGAATTTAATGTTTAAAAAAAACACTTGAGAAATAAGATGAACATGAATTCTACCCCTTAAACCGTTAATTCTGATATGCCCTCTCCATCACATACATGTCAATCAGCATTCATCCTCCCTAAAGGGGGGTTGGGGAAACACTTATATTTCTCTTTTTTCCATAGGCACAGAGCACGCTGGGAGTCATAGTTTCATTCCCCATTATGCACTAAATATTTATCTCCCAAAGAACTATGAATCCCAGGAGGCACCATGTTAGTTTTCTATCTTTTTAAAATAACATCACAAGAGAAGCTGATAGTTGGAGTGTACCAGCATAGAAGGTAAATAACCTGAAAGCATTTCTCTAGAGGAGCAAAATCTAGAGGTATGCAGATTTGTTTGTGTATACTACAACTACAATAATTCTGACTGATCAACTTCTGGAGAATTTTCGGGTTGCAGTCCAAAAAAACTGCATAAAATAGCACACCTCTAACTAATAACCACCAGTTTCTACTGCCCTACCATGAGTTCAATGTAATTGCCCAACTAATGAAAAGAAAATGCAGTCTTCACTAGGAATGTGCCTGGTGAATATTTTTGTATTTCTTTCAATTTGTGTGTGTGTGTTTTTGTTGTGTTACAAGAAAGAGGAAGACCCTTTCAGGTTCTAAAATGAAGCTAGGGTCATTTAATGCCCTTTCCCACAAGTTACCTCTAGACTGAGGGAGGGGAAGCCTACGCTACTCCTGAAAGCCTAGCTTGGGTCTGCCTCCAATTTTGCCTATTTGAATGAAAGAGATATTGAAATGAGAAAACAAAACAAAACATTTTTGGTGCAAATGGGGAGCTCCTTCTGTTGCCACGAAAGTCTCACTCTGTCTCCTGGTGAGATTCAGGTAAGTATATGAGGCATATTATTAGTAATCTATTTTATTAACTAGTTATGATAGTGGCTGATTAGGCGCTAAGAAATGATCCTCGGAGGACAATGTAGCCAAGTGGAGTTTGGTGATTCTGATTTTGTGGGGGCAGTTAAATTGTTTGGGGTTTTAGTCTGGACATTACAGTACTTAGGCAAGGTGCTGATCCTTGTCTCCAAAACAGATTCACCTATTCAGATAGCTTTGATATGTCCTTTAAATTTCAGACTAAAACCTGGATGCCCCATGAAATTGGAGTTAGCAGCCTCCATTGCACTGCCCTTTGGTACAGCTGATGACTCTATCTCAGTGGTCAGGGAACAGGGGTAAATTACCCCAAATGGGGTTAAAATAAAAATCCTGGGGGTAATGAGGATGCAACCCTGAGCCCCTTCCCTCCTCCTCCTCTTCCTCTGCCCGGATCACCCCCTTTCCACCCCCTTCTCCAGCCCAGCTGCAACTGAACCATGGTGGATGGTGGCCGGCAGCCGAGGCAGTGGCGGGGCTGGCCATGGCAGAGGGCAAGGCGGGGCGAGTGGCTGGAGCGCCCCAGCCAGGAGGAGCCTCTCCTTCCAGTGCCTGGAGAGGTGGATCACGGCAGAGGGGGGAGGGTGCGGACATGATGGCGGCCTGGGCCAGGCTCAGCCTCCTGGTGCTGGGATGCCACCCCATGCCTCTACCCCAGAGCAGGTCATTGGGCAGCAGCAGTGCTCACCCGGCTGCACAGCTTCCTTCAGTGGTGCCTCCATGCTCACCGGCCGGGCCTGGCAGAGCTTCTTGCCCTCTGTGAGGCATCTGTCATACTGCCCCCGCAGGGCCAAGGACTGAGAGTGGCCAGGGCAGCAAGGCTTCGGTGGTGGCGCTTGACTGGCCACGTGTGACCGAGATTCTTCCTTTCAAATCAAGGGGGTAATGTTGGCAAATATAAATTTTTTAGGGGGTAAAAGGTAAAAAAGTTCCCTGACCCCTGCTCTATCTCAATGTTTCAACTCTTTCCAACTGCCAGCCCAGTCAGTGTTCTCATTGAATGGGAAAGCATCCTGTCTTTTGTCTCAAGGTCTTCAGCCAATTCGTTACTGTTGAATGCATGTATCTGTCTATTTCTACTCCATGTTAATTTTACCCATAATTGCATGTCATCCCATTCAATTTCCCCTTAAAAACCCAGATGCTTCAACAAGTACACATTAATATAATATTAGTGGTGCTGCACTTTCATCTAATTTATACTGGTTTTATTTTTTCTATTCATAGAATCATAGAAAAGTGAAGTTGGAGGGAGCCTACAAGGCCATCAAGTCCAACACCCTGCTCAATGCAGAAATACAATCAAAGCATATCTGACAGATGATTATCTAAGTTTTTCTTGAATGCCTCCACTGTTGGAGCACTCACCAATTCCTGAGGTAACTGGTTCTGCTGTCATACTGCTCTAACAGTTAGGAAGTTTTTTCCTGATATTCAACCGAAATCTGGCTTCCAAGGGGTATGCATAAATGTCCAGTCTTCTATACTATTTTCATTTCAATATCCTCCCCTCACCCCCCGGGCAGCCTCCCTGACTTCCTGTAATTCATTTAAATACCAGGCAAAGATATGGAGAGTTAAGGATGCAACAATATTTTTTTATTTATTTATTTATTTATTTATTTATTTATTTATTTATTTATTTATTTATTTATTTATTTATTTATTTAATTAATTAGTTAGTTAGTTAGTTAGTTAGTTAGTTAGTTAGTTAGTTAGTTAGTTAGTTAATTAACTAATTAATTAATTACTTAATTAGTTATTTAATTATTTAATTATTTAATTATTTAATTATTTAATTAATACCACGCCCATCTAGACCGAAGTTTACTCTGGGTGGCTAGTTTATGTTTTATAATTTTTTAATTGTATTTTATAATGTTCTCATTTTCAACCAAAAAGTGGGTGCCTCAGCATATGAGACACCTTGCCAAAAAATCTGCCACAAGGTGCCTACAAAACAGCAAAAGGACCAACACCATTTCCATCTGCAATGTCATTCACCCCCCAAAAAAACCCAACCCTCCCAAAAAACTGGGAATTGTTGAAGAAATATCTATATTGTATATTAAAAAAGCTCTGGTCACATGCGACTAATTACATGATTGGCACCTTGACCAACCACTATGGCAGCTTCCGAATTAAAGTTTCATGCACATAAATACTACAGATAGGATACTGAGCTTTGTATTTTATGCATTAAGTCAATACGTCTATTATAATTGTGACTTACAGTGGTCCCTAGACTTACAAACTCAATTGGTTCCTGAATTATGGTCATAACTCAAAATGGTGGTAAGTTGAAGCACCTTTTCCCATAGGTATGCATTGAAATGCAATTAATCTGTTCCGGCCAAAAAAAACAAAAAACAAAAAAACCCCACTGCAAGACCCATTGGAAACACGATTGATCCATTCCATTCTGCTGAAGAATAAAAAAAGTAAACAGACCCATCAGAAATGCAATTTATCCATTCTGTTCCAGCTGAAGAAAAAACAAACCAAAAAGCAAACAAACCCTGCAAGACCCATTGGAAATGCAAAAAAGAAAAGAAAAGCAAAAAGCAAGCAGAGACTGCAAGACCCATCAGAAATGCAAAAAAAATCACCAAAAAGCAAACAGAGACTGCAAGACCCATTGGAAATGGAAAAAGAAAAAACCCAAAAAGCAGAGACTGCCAAAAAAAAAAAATCACCAAAAAGCAAACAAACCCTGGAAGACCCATTGGAAATGGGGGGGGGGGACCAAAAAAGCAAACAAAATGTGCAAGACCCATCACAGCATAGAAACATAACCCCACCACCCAGCCCAAACCCACACTGCAAAACCCACCCAGAACAGCCAGTTTTTAAAAAGTAGAAAGCAGCACTTTACCAGACAGTCCAAAGTCTCCTCCAAACACACACACTCTAACTGTTGGGCCAAAGAGCTACAAAGAAGCAGCCTCTTTGCCACCAACAGTTAGCAATTTGAATTCCCCGCCTTTTTCCCTGCCTTTTTTTCTGGTTGCAACTTGAAGCTCCGGTCACAAATCGAAGCAAAATTTTGCAGCCAGAGCTGGTCGTAGCTTGAAATGGTCGTAAACTGAGACTGTCGTAAGTCGAGGCACCACTGTACTACACTAAACAATGGGATTGCAGCTAAAGATTCATAACCTTGCCCAGCAGGAAGAAAACTGCTGAAAATATTTATTCCTAGTTATAAGAATAAAAGAACCAAAGAATTGTATGACTAACTTCTCCTCTGCTGGACATTTTTAGATCTAGAAGTGTGGGCAGCCAGGAAGGTTGCAGGGACACATTCACATCTAGACACCTAGCCACTGCGCACAAAATGTATTCAAAATCCACACATTTCTTCAGATTCGAGATGGAAATAATTTGAGGTGGTGTTTTTTTTAAGCCAGCATGTGAGAGCTTAAACTACATATTTGTCTGTCAAGCCTTGGGCTTTCAATGGTTAACTCGCTAATGTGCATGTTGAATTCCAACAGTTTTAATTCTCTTCTTCCCTCAGAAGCTCCTTCTGTTTAATAGCTATATAGCAGTCAGGTACAGCATGTTTACCTTCTGAGTCTGATAATAGTTATGTTCTTGACTAACCTGCAGAGAATTTTCCCCAAAAATAAGACAAGGTCTTATATTAATTTTTGCTCCAAAAATTCATTAGGGCTTATTTTCAGGGCATGTCTTATTTTTTTCATGTACCGCAATCTACATTAATTCAGATACAGTCCTGTCATCTTCTTCTGGTTGCTGCACAATGGTGGAGTCTGGGGTTTCACTCAACTGGGGCTTATTTTTGGGGTAGGGCTTATATTACGAGCATCTTGAAAAATCATACTAGGGCTTATTTTCAGGTTAGGGGTTATTTTTGGGGAAACAGGGTGTTACATATGCTGTACATATATATATATATTACATATACTGTACTGTATTTGGGCTACAAATACAGGACCAAAAGAACTACAGGGTTAAAAAGGTTGAAAGCAGCAGGAAATGAAATTAACAAATTTCTTTGACATCCTACCTTATAGCCATGGAGCTATAACAATCTCTTCCACATGCCACAGCTCAATAGCAATACTGCTGCTAACTGACTTTGAGGTGGATGAAATGGCTGAAAAATGTTGATTCACTACACTGCCCTACTAAAAAGCCAACTGTATTATTGAATTCATTGTTGAAATGAGTTGTCTGCAATATAACAAAGACTTTCATTTGTGTAAATAACAGCATGTATTTGAAAGGAAAGATTAAAGAGTATTTCCTTCAATGTAAATCATTCTAGTCCTTTAGAAAGAGAGTTTTACAGCAAATAAGACACTGATTCCATTTTTATCACTGTAGCAGAACTATTTTGTTTCTGATAGTCACTGCAACACAAATAGGTAATTTCCTTTCCATCCACTAATTCCAAAACAACATCTTTGCTAAGCAGAGAGAACCATAAAAGCAGATACAAAATGTGTAAAATATGCCACATTTATGTCACTAAATGCAGAGCTGGGGGGGGGGAAGCAATGAAGCTTGCTGAGAATAGCTTGGAATAGGTTTAAACAATGCTAAACGTGAGCACTGCTATGCTGCAACTGAGGCCATAAAGCTTCTGGCTCAAATGCATTACAACAAAATGACATTGGGCTCTGTTTGGAAACTTTGGAATAAAATAAAGATAAAACTGTGAATACAAATAAGCTGGGCTTTTTGCCTCTTTCTTCATTTTTATTTATTCCAATAAAGGATGTACATAAAGTGCTTTTTTTCTATATACATGTCAACCTTCTTTCATGTACTTAGCACTGTACCTTCAGATATACAGTTCTTATAATGCTTATTGAAATCATGGACTTTTGCTGTCAGCATTAGACTTAAGAGTGCATTATGTTACATGGAGATCATTGTAACAAACACTACAGTGCTGTTTTTCAGCGAATGTCTCTCCAAACATCTCTCTTCTTGGGCCACAAAGCTACAACAATATATCTACAGTACTTTGCAATGATCTTGCTAGGAATCCTGTTCCATGCATGCTCACTTTATAACAAAGTGGTTGTTTTTCTCTTTTGAAAGACCAGTTTTCAGAATAGTATCTTAGTCCCTGCTGCCTGGATTCCTTCCAATTAAAAAAAGATTGGGTGGGACTGACCATTCTCTTCAAGTTAAGCAAGACTGGTCTTTTCAATCTATTTGATCTGTTTTAAATCTGGGGTCATTTAAAAGTGGCTTTGGAATAAAATACAGGGTGGTGGTTTAAAACTGTTTTTTAAAGGAAATTGTAACTCCTTTGCCCAAACTTTCCCATACAATGGTACCTCGGTTTACGAACGCCTTGGTTAACATAATTTTTGGTTTACGAATGAAAATCCATTGCAAATAATGCCTCAGTTTATGAATTTTTTCAGCAATATGAAGCAAGCTTGCATTGCACCTGGGAGGTTTATAGAGCCACCCCCATGCATGCATTCCTATGGGAAACTGCATTTCAGTTTGTGAATTTTTTGCATTGCAAAACGTCCCGGAGAACACATTAATTTCGTAAACTGATGTATGCCTGTATTTGGCATATAGGAAGAGCAGACTGTCTGCTACATCTGCTTCCATTTTTGCAATTGCCTTGTAGAATATTGATTTGCTGGGTTGAAAAGTAAGAGGTGCAACTATCTTAGTAGGCATCCTTCAGTCTCGAAAGACTATGGTAGCGTGCTCTGTATGGAGGACTTGGAACAGCGTCTAGTGTGGCTGAGGAGGCCAATTTGAGAGTTACAATCTCTTCCACACTGAAGACAAATCCAATCTGTCCCCTGTCCAGCTCCCTGGTTTTGCTGCTTATGTGACTTCCTCTTTGCCTCGGCCTGCTGGACAAGGGTCTCTTCAAATTGGGAGAGGCCATGATGTACCGCCTGCCTCCAGGCTGAATGATCAGATGTCAGAGTTTCCCATCTGTTGAGGTCTATTCCTAAGGCCTTCAGATCCCGCTTGCAGATGTCCTTGTATCGCAGCTGTGGTCTCCCTCTGGGGCGATTTCCCTGCACTAATTCTCCATATAGGAGATCGTTTGGAATCCGACCATCAACCATTCTCACAACGTGCCCAAGCCAGCGTAGACGTCACTGTTTCAGTAATGTATGCATGCTGAAAATTCCAGCTCGTTCTAGGACTACTCTATTTGGAACTCTGTCCTGCCAGGTGATACCAAAAATCCGTCGGAGGCAACGCATATGGAAGGTGTTCAGCTTCCTCTCCTGCCGGGCACAAAGTGTCCAGGACTCACTGCAGTACACGAGTGTGCTCAGGACACAGGCTCTATAGACCTGGATCTTGGTATGTGTTGTCAGTTTCTTATTGAGCCATACTCTCTTTGTGAGTCTAGAGAACATGGTAGCTGCTTTCCCAATGCGTTTATCCAGCTCGACATCTAGAGAGAGGGTGTCAGAGATGGTTGAGCCAAGGTACACAAAGTCATGAACAACCTCCAATTTTTGTGTGGAGATGGTAATAGAGGGAGGTGAGTCCACACCCTGGCCCATGACTTGTGTTTTCTTCAGGCTGATTGTTAGTCCAAAGTCTTGGCAGGCCTTGCTGAAATGATTCATGAGTTGTTGGAGGTCTTCAGCAGAGTGGGCAACAATGGCTGCATCGTCTGCAAAGAGGAAGTCCCGCATGCATTTCAGTTGGACTTTGGTCTTTGCTCTCAATCTAGAGAGATTAAAGAGCTTTCCATCTGATCTAGTCCGGAGATAGACACCTTCTGTTGCAGTTCCAAAGGCATGCTTCAGCATGACAGCAAAAAAGATCGCAAAAAGTGTTGGTGCGAGGACACAGCCCTGTTTCACTCCGCTTCGGATGTCAAAGGGATCTGATGTTGAGCCGTCAAAAACTACAGTGCCTTTCATTCCATCGTGGAAGGACCTGATGATGTTAAGGAGACGAGGTGGACATCCAATCTTGGGAAGTATTTTGAAAAGGCCATCCCTGCTAACCAAGTCAAATGCTTTTGTAAGGTCTATGAAGGCCACTAAGAGTGGTTGTTGTTCCCTGCATTTCTCCTGCAACTGTCGGAGGGAGAATACCATGTCAGTGGTGGATCTATTAGCTCGAAATCCACACTGTGATTCTGGATAGACTCTGTCTGCAAGCACCTGGAGCCTCTTCAGCACAACACGGGCAAGCAGCTTCCATACAACGCTAAGAAGAGAGATACCACGGTAGTTATTGCAGTCACCCCTGTCACCTTTGTTCTTGTACAATGTGACAATGTTTGCATCCTTCATGTCCTGTGGTACTCCACCTTCCCTCCAGCAGAGACAAAAGATTTCATACAGTTCGGTGATGATGATCTCCTTACCACATTTCAGCACTTCAACAGGGATGTTGTCCCTTCCAGGTGCCTTGCTGGAGGTGAGGGAATCCAAGGCCGCATTTATTTCTGCTAGGGTTGGTTCGCTGTCCAGCTCTTCCAAGACAGGCAGGCACTCAATGTTATTTAATGCTTCTTTGGTTACTACATTCTTTCTGGAATATAGCTCGGAGTAGTGCTGCACCCATCGTTCCATCTGCTGTGCTCGGTCCTGGATGATCACACCTGTAGCAGACTTCAAGGGAGCAGATTTCTTCTGTAATGGACCTAAGGCCTGCTTGATACCATCATACATTCCTTTGATGTTACCTGTGTCCGCTGCTATCTGTATCTGAGAGCAGAGCTGAAGCCAATAGTCATTGGAGCATCTCCTGGCAGCCTGTTGGACTTGGCTACGAGCGGCTTGAAGAGCTTGCAGGTTGTACTCGCTAGGACAGGTTTTGTATGCTGTTAGAGCTCTTCTCTTATCCTCGATGGCTGGCATTAACTCCTCTGAATGGGCTTCGAACCAGTCAGCCATCTTTCTGGTCTTCTTGCCAAAGGTGGAGAAGGCGGTGTTGTAGACAGTGTTCTTGAAGTGTTCCCATCGTTCAGATGCATTTACATTAGCTGGACCTGGAAGGGTTTCCTCGAGTGCTTGGGCAAATTCCTTCACTTTTCTTTGATTGCGAGTCTTGTTGATGTCAATACGTGGTCTTCCTTTCTTTTTCGTGTGATACAATTTCTTTGTTCGCAGTTTTACTCTACTACACACCAGGGAGTGGTCAGCAATCAGCACTCTGGTAGCTGCGTGTGATTGTAACACTAGGAAGGCTAGAACGTCTAGTGAGGATCAAATCGAGCTGATGCCAATGCTTGGATCTTGGATGTCTCCAGGAAGCTCTGTGTTGCAGCTTCGTATTAAAGAATGTGTTGCTGACACAGAGACCATAATAACAGCAAAACTCCAGTAAGTGTTGGCCATTTTCATTCATCTTTCCAATGCCAAAACGGCCTAGACAAGTGGGCCAAGAATTGTAATCAGCACCAACTCTTATAGTCCAGATAGGCGGGATATAAATTAATTAAATAAATAAAAATAAATTAAAAAAACTCTAGCATTAAAGTCTCCAAGAATGAACAGTGACTCTCTTTCAGGGACTTTTTTGATAGTAGCTGCCAGATCGTCGTAGAATTTGTCTTTCACTTCTGTAGTGGATGACAGTGTTGGTGCATATGCACTAATGAGGGTTAGTGGTCCTGCTGATGAGTGGAGTTGCAGAGACAGAATTCTTTCACTCCCCACAGTGGGTGGAACAATGCATCTCAGAAGGGTGTTTCTGACTGCAAAGCCAACACCATACTCCCTGGTCTCATTCGATGGTTTTCCCTGCCAGAAGAATGAAAAGTTTTTTTCTTTGACAGATCCCGAGTCTGGCAGTCTTGTCTCTTGCAGGGCAACAATGTCCATCTGCAGTCTACTCAGTTCCATGTCAATGACAGCTGTCTTGCGCACATTGTCTATTTCTTGCAGGTCGTTAGGAAAGCCGTAGTCAGGAAAGCCAGGGGTCATTGTCCATACATTCCAGTTGCCCAGCTTTAGGGTAGAAGTTTTCTTATGATTGTTGCATGGTTCACGGTTGTCGATCTGCTTGTCGGGTTTCACCCTAAACCCCACGCACCCTGTGAGGTTAACAGACTGTGGCGAGGTAGCACCTTACTGGCTGGGGGCTGCCCAGCTTAAGGCGGACGGTATCTACCTAGTGAGGTGCAATGATCTCTCCCACCGTCAGAAGTAGCCCCTGGCGCCCTGCTCTACGCCAGTTGAGCAGAGACTTATAACCGGTAACTGCTACTTCCCGTGTTGTTTCGACGCTGTATGCGAAGCTGAAGTGTCCTCTCCAGAGCACGAAGCCTGGGTAAAATAATATGGAGGATAGGCTGTTACCCAACCAGCAAATCCCCCCTCTCCACGTCACTGAAATGGTCCAGTGGAAAGGCAAGAGCCAATACAACTGGTTCCAGCAACGTCGCAGGAGTTGGCAGAATGAAAGAAAATGCCTCCGGGACTCCGGCTCCAGATTTTGCCTCGAGGTTATCTCCTGAAGCCCTTTCCATAAGTGGATATAGCCACAAGGCAGTGGAGGTTTAAATTTGGAGTTTTCCTTCTCCTAGATGGGCTGCCTTCAAGGGCTGACGAGCCCCACCTACCCGGCCTGCTCTCTTTTACCAAATTAAGTAAGAGACAGGATTAGGGAATTTCATGTGACACACTCTCCTCCTCATTCTCTTTTTAAAGCTGAAATTCTGCCCTCCTTCAGGCCATCCATATTCAGCATATTGGGGTTGGAGATAGAGTATAGAGATAGAGATAGAGAGAGAGAGAGAGAGAAACAGACTCCTCCACAAAATGCCTACCTTCCTCTTCCTTCCCAGCCAAAAACTCTTCGAGAGAATGAACGCAGGCTCCAGTAAAATCAGGATTCAAACTACTAGGCCCTCCCACTAGGCCATGTGATGAGCCAGAACAAAGAGAGAGAAAAAAACAGACTCCTCCACAAAATGCCTACCTTCCTCTTCCTTCCCAGCCAAA
Organism: Pogona vitticeps; assembly: GCF_051106095.1. NCBI lineage: Eukaryota > Metazoa > Chordata > Lepidosauria > Squamata > Agamidae > Pogona > Pogona vitticeps. The sequence goes on along the minus strand of NC_135787.1, from coordinate 79,302,107 downwards.
AACTCTTCGAGAGAATGAACACAGGCTCCAGTAAAATCAGGATTCAAACTACTGGGCCCTCCCACTAGGCCATGTGATGAGCCAGAACAAAGAGAGAGAAAAAAACAGACTCCTCCACAAAATGCCTACCTTCCTCTTCCTTCCCAGCCAAAAACTCTTCGAGAGAATGAACACAGGCTCCAGTCAGGATTCAAACTACTAGGCCCTATCGTGCATCTGTAATTTCACCTTGCAATTACTATGCCAGCTATTTTGTGGATCCAGACAGAGAGGACAAAGACAGACTTGTATTGCTGTTTAGATAGTCATTTTGCTTGCTTGTTTTCTTTTTGTTTGTTTGTTTTCTCACTCAGTTCAACTAACTATAATTTGCTGAAATATTGTTTCTCTGTTAGGAGTGAGTGTGTTTATGTGATTGTGGAAGGAAGATTATTGAATGGGACTGAATGAATAAGCCACACAATTTTGGTTCTGGGTCCTCCTGCTCCTTGATTCATAACTGTTTATGTTAAAAAAGTTCCGGAAATGCACACATAATATCACACATACAGACATGAAAGAGGTCAGAATATCTCCAAGAGGGTCCTGGGGATGGGTGGGAGTGAGCATGATATGTAAACCTTTTATTTCAATACAGAGTGGGACAGGAGAAATAAAACACTTCCCATGCCTATACTATGTGGAACTGATCATATGTGGAACTGTGGAACTGTTCCATATTAGCTATATAATAAGCATAATAATGTCTTATGTGGTAACTGAAAACATAGACCACTAAAACATAATTTTTAGTTATTCCTATATATTGTACATACTGAAAAACCAAGGCCATTCATCCAACTTTTTCTTTTGCACAAACGTTAATATGCACTAGAAAATATGTACTGTCCATTTTAGGAATAGAATATCATTCATATTTGCAGCACACCAAATTCCAACCAGCTCCAGCAAATTATCTGTTCTCCCCTCAATCTCCTGGCTTTCTAAGTCCTATGCATTTCACCAAAGCCATTCATTCATTTCCTATTTTAATGCAGGAGATTTATCATGGCTGCTTGGCCATTGTGGGCATACGCTGAGAATGCTGGAGCTTGTCATTCTTTCTGTGGGATCTGAGGCACCAGAAACCAAGCTGAGTAATCTCATTTTAGCAGGGAATGCTAAAATAGTAATTTTCTTGAAGTAGAAAATCTTGCTCAAAAGTAAAGAGTAAAACCCAAGGCTCTGTGTAAACTTTCTTTTATACAGAAAACCTTATCTGTGATAAAGGACAGTAACACTTGTTAAGTTAACTCTGGCATTCATTAATTTGTGCATTTTTATTTTTATTTTTTATTTTTTGCTTTCAGAGATTATTTATACAGATAATTCTCTGTGGTAAATTGTAGTTCTGAGGATTTCTAGCACTCCAAGACACCTCTTTTTCCTGGCATCATGCCTTTTTAAAAACTCTTTCCTAGCAGAAGGTCATAGGGCTCCTGTACAAAGGAATTTGTTCTCTGGAGTGCTAGAATGAAAACGAGGTTTCTTTTCACTTCATTGACTCTCATGACTCAGAGGAATTAGCTCTGCATCTTCTGTCCAAAATCCAAACAAGTATATGCAGCCATAAAAGGGAAGAAAGGGGCCATTGCTGTTATCCAGTGATCACCACTAGACTCAATAAAGCCCTCAGTAACAGTATCCTAATTGTCCTTGGGGACAATATGAATGGCATGTTACTGAGAAACACCCATAGAGCTCTGCTTGTTATTTTACCAGAACACTCTTATCTTTGACATGTTTTGGTAGAGCTAGAATAAAACTGTAAATATAAAGTTGGATGCACCTGAGCAAGTATTTATTTATTTATTTATTTATTTAATTTATACCCCACCGGACCAGTCTAGGCGGCTTCCAAATATAAAATCAAATAATAAAACATAGACAAATACATAATAATCAAACAAGAACAGCAGTAAAGATAAAAAGGAAAAGTAAGAAAAAAAAATCAAGAGTTGGCTGGAGGGAAGGCCTGAATAAACAGCCATGTTTTTAATTGGGTTTTAAAGGTGCCCAGCGTGGGGGCCGCGTGAATCGCCAGAGGGAGATTGTTCCAGAGGCGAGGAGCCACTGCCGAGAAGGCCCGGTTTCGTGTCTTCTCCTTCCGGGCTCTCTCGGCGTCAGGCTCCTCAGCCTCACCTCCTGACTCGCGCGGGTGATCCGGGTAGACCTTGGTGGGAGGAGGCGTTCCGCCAAATGACCTTGAGACCTTAGCAGGATATTGGTCTGTCTTTCTAAAGGCCACCACCCATTCATGCTTTTTGAAAACACAGCTCCTGTGAAATGAATTTTTTTTTGTTACAATTTTTTGAAGGAAAATACTAGCATGAAGAGATTGTGTATAATACCCACCTCACTCATAGAGATATGCTGAGGAAGGATTCTGAGATTTCCATTATCTTACAGAAACTCTTTCGGCCTACTTTGAAACTTTTCTGAGACTTAGCCTAAGCAGGAACCTCCAGTGTGCCTTGAAAATTTCAGTACAGTATAGGTAAAGAGTGGCTGCCCATGCTCTGAAGAAACATCGGTTTTTCTCAGCCTAGATTGTAGTGGGTTGTCTTCAAAATTTGCTTTTCATTGAATTTTATGACAATTCAACTTCTTCCTGCCCATAGAAGATCTTTAGGGTAAGATGGCAAGTCACGATATGGCCTGGGATGTGATCGTGCCCACTAGGCATCATTGTAAGGGTAGATGAAGTTCCAAAACATCATGAGTCAATGGCACATTTGGTCACATGCATGAAGGGTTCAATGCATCATGTGTGATGGGAGTCAGGTATGTCATTGACCTACTCTGCAAATATTTCTGTATGTAAAAGAAAGAGAAGAAAACGCAAAATTAAAATAAGACTACCCTAGGTTATTTTGGATTCTCAGTAGAACACCCATTATGTTTTGATTCTAATAAGGGCAGTGGGATGAGACATTGCCATAAGCCTATCATTGACATTTGGCTCAAACCAAATTTCATAATATCTCAAGGTATAACAATTCATCTCAGAAATGGAAAGATGGAGAGAAAGGAGAGAAAAACATATGCCCTACTTGGTGTATTCTTTCTTATACTAAAGGGTAAACTGTTGGCTTGGTGTGTCTGTGTACATGTGATTTGTTTTGTTTGTTTTGTAATTTGCATAGCAAATCCAACCAAAGATGGATTAACAAGCCATTTCAAGATGAATGTGTGTAGATGTTTTAGCAGCCATTTCAGGAGTGATGTAAAAAGAATGGCTGCATTTTGCCCTGTTTAGGATTATAGCCATTAAAGAACATATTACATTCATATGAATGTTGCTTGGGCTGCCTGCCGTGAGATCCATCTGGAGGAACGGCTGGGTGCCCATTCAGAAGTCGGTAGGACTTTTGCCATTAGCCAGAGGTGCCAGGTAAAAAAAGGCTTAGCTGTGTAGACCTGCAGAACATTTCCTAGGACATCTGCTCAGTAGAAACAGAAGAACAAAGTCCATTTTCTCTGGCATTTCATCTCAGCCTGCATTCTTGCACTTAACTGGCAAATGTGCTTAATTTAATGCACCCCCCCCAAAAAAAAAGAGTAATTAAGGCAAATATATATACATTTACATTAAAAAAGGGATGTAAAGAATAGAAGAAGATAATATGGTTTATAGACAATTCCGAATGCCAGGAAAAATGGATAGTTCTGTGATGTCCGTTCAGGAACACCTTCCAGGCAGTACAAGGTGTGAGACTAAAGACTGTATAGTAATTTTGTCTGTAACCAGCAGTTTTATGGCAGACAGAATGGCTGGGCAATAGTCTGTACAATGAAATAAAGCAAGGAATGCTATGGAAAAGTATTTGAAGTCAATAGTAGAATTGCTGAAGAAGCTAAAGAAAAATGATTGATCACCAAGGGAGTTTACAATTCCTGCTCAATCAGAACAAAAGAAAATGCTTTACTAGTAACAGTTTCCTCTGCATGAAAATTATGGATTATATAGTAGGAAAACCAAATAAATTATATGAAAACCTTCTGTTGCATTGGCATAACGTTGCTATTTTTTGGTGGACAGCATTATTCAAGCCGAATACATAATAAGGCTGATTCACTGTTTCTGAGTGCTTCCAGCATAAACTGGAACATGCACTAATAATAAATAACACATATATTAACTTCTGATACTGTTTTGCAAGAATGTGAGAATCCCTGAGTGTAAAAAAATGTGTTTAGTATTGTTTTAAGCATTCTGCCCCCTTTCAAAACACTTTAAGTGTGTTTGAAGGTTTGATTTAAGATTGGGGCTATGCATTAGTCCAGTGATCTGATTTTGAGGCCATCCCAATTTGATCTGGGGGAATTTGTGGCTTGCTCAATGTACTTTGTGCCCCATGTCATTTTCTAAGTCAATTTTCCATTGACGTGCACTGGAAAAACAAAATGTCTTTAAAGTTTTTTTTTTTTAATGGACTGATGCACATGAAATTTAGAGACAAGATAGATGCATAAAAAGGGATGTAAATATGCCAGATTTCAAGCAGCTAGCATCAGGTGTTCACTTACACCTTAAAAGTTTGTTTGTTCTTTTTTTTAAGAAAGAAAGAAAGAAAGAAAGAAAGAAAGAAAGAAAGAAAGAAAGAAAGAAAGAAAGAAAGAAAGAAAGAAAGAAAGAAAGAAAGAAATGTCCAGTGATGGGACATTTAAACATGGCATAGCCTATGTCTACTCTGAAATGGAGTTGTCCCAGAAATTTTGAATGTCATTAACGTCCAAATGAAAAGAAAGTTTCACTGAGGTCTTTGCTATACAGTACCATGTATACACTTTAAAAATGAGAAATATAATATTTTTTATGAAACAATACACAATTTATTTTTAAGTACTTAAGGTGGAGCAGGGAGAACTGGGTTGTTTGTTTCCTTAATTTTTGAATGTTTCCATTAGCTACTGCTTTCAGAAGTCTTGGGGGAGCTGATTTTACCAATACAGAGGAATGGGACTCAACAATTTGAAATTCAGGATTTTTATAAACGATTTAAGCATGTAAACTAAGCACTGGTTTTTAGCACTTGAATATAGCAATAAAACTAATGAGACAAAGTACTGATATTGAGGAATAACCAGCATGGTGTAGTGGATAGAATGATGAACGAGGATTGGCAATGTTTTTTTAAAAAATATTAAATTGGCAGGAATTGATGTGTTCAAAACCAAATCGTGCCCAAAAGGAATACCAATCCCATCCAACCTTATTGTTGTTTGAGGTGTGCATAGAAAACATGAATTTATTTATTTATTTATTTGATTTTTACCCCGCCCCTCTCGACAGTGTCTACTCAGGGCAGCTTACAAAGGTTAAAACACATTAAAACAGCATATGAATAACATATATAGTGCAATAATTATAACTAATATTATCCAAGATGGCAAAACTCAAAAAACAGAAGAAAGGAAAGATTACTTAGTTGACTGGGGGGAAGGCCTGTTTGAATAACCAGGTTTTTAGCTGGCTTTTGAAAACACCCAGCGAGGGTGCCAGCCGAATTTCAGTGGGGAGTGTGTTCCACAGCCGAGGGGCGAATATTACCTCTGACACAAAGTTTGCTACCATCCCAGCTTGATGTATGGTTGCTGAGGCTGTGGAGACCACCTATTCCCCAAGCAACTTTCTAGAAAAATTAGGTGCAGACCACGAATTTGATGAGATGGAAAATAACAGTACGTAGTAGATGCTGTTCACTGTGTAAAGACATAAAAGTAAATGGCAGCAGAAAAACTATTGAGATATTTAAATTTCTGGACAAATTTCAAATTGTGTTTCAAGAAAATCTCAGTTCACTCAAACTCTTAGAAGGGGTAGTGGAGATCAGAAATGGAAGAGAAGCTTTGGAGAATACAATTTGTTGAGTATGATTAATACCTACAACACCACCTGTAAGAGACACACTCAGAAGCTGACTACAAATGGCTTTATCCAGCATTGTAGCCCCTGCCTGGAATGGCTGGGATTATTCAAAACAACAACAACAACAACAACATAAACTATGCAGTGTTTTTGTTAGAATGAGCCAGCCCATCTCTACTGCTGGAACCTGCTGTTTATTTGGAACTATTTGGATCAGTTCAAATACAGCAGGTATTCTAGCTACATGATCACCTAGAACGATGTAATGTAGGGTTGGGGAAGAGATGTGAAATTTCAATTTTTTTCTGGTGAAATCCCCCCCCCCAGTTTTTTTCTGGGGAAAAAGTGGAAATTTTTGGACATTTTACATCTCTAGAGAGAACTTAAATGCTTAAAGTCTTAGAAGTCTTTCATTAAAGTCTTCATGTTATATAGTTTGAATACCATGTCACAGACATATTATTTGTCTTTATAAAAGAACATATTCCACCTGCCATATTTTTTCCAGAAGGAAAACAAAAACCTCTTTGGGAAAAAACAGAAAAAAACCTGTTCACCCCCATAATTTTCCCATTCCCCCCCCCCCAGGCATTTCCATCACTAGTTTGGGGTAAGTTTCTCCATGTTCCACCTGGATGTATAGGATCAAGCATTCTGAATAATCAACTCAACTTTCTATATTAGGTGGTATAATAATGAAGCATACCAAGTAGAATTGCATTCCTGTTGTCAAATTAGCTCAGCTGTTGCCTGAAACCCACCAATCCCCCCAGAGTCCTACAAAATTTAATAGACTTCTTGGGAAAATTAGAAGCCTGTGTTCATCACAACTAACATTTAAGGTTAATTCCAGAAGGATTTTTTAAAAAAATATGACAATAAAATTAATAATCCTCTGAGTATCAAAGTATAAGCCTTTTCATTGTTGCAATCATTTCAGGCATCAGTTTGTCTAATTCTACAAGCTTTATTTGTCTACATTGCTTCTATATCCCACATGCACAAAATTACTTCAACAAGTAACAAGTCCAAATGTATTGAAAACAGTTTTCCAATTGTAAGAAACACTGTAGGCACAAATACTTAAAAATCCTTCCTAGCAGCCTATAAAAAGTTACAGGTGATTTCCATCCAGTCACAACTATGAGAAATTGCAGGCATTCAACTACAAAACTTAAATTGTAGACAGAATTAAAATCATGTTGGAAACCAACAATAAAAGAGCTTAATAACCTAAAAAGCTTATTAAAAGAGCCAAGATTTCTCCAAAACACACCATTTAAAAAGGTACTATAACTTTAAGTAATCTTTAGCCTTAAACTATATTAAAATACTAGAGATGTTACAAGTAAAAATATATCAAACAAAACAACTTCCGTAGCCTTTATTAGACATACAAACAAAAGAGTTCTAAATGATCATCCCTCTGCCACTTAAAATCTATAGAGGAAAATTTATAATGATTGTTGTTCTTTGATGTCTGATGCTGAAAGTGACATGAAGTTGGGATGATGTGATGTGTGTGTCCACATATTTATAAGTCTTACCAATTGTTTTCCTTTTCTTCTTACTAGAAACATTCCTTACTATAAACATTCCAAGAGCCTTGTGGCACAGTAATTAAACTGCTGTACTGCAGCCAAAACTGTGCTCATGACCCAGGGTTCAATCCCAGGTAGCCGGCTCAAGGTTGACTCAGCTTTCTATCCTTCCGAGGTTGGTAAAATGAGTACCCAGCTCCCGGGGGGGGGCAATGTGTAGCCTGCAAAATTAACTTGTAAACCACCCAGAGAGTGCTTGAAGCACTATGGGGCAGTATATAAGCAGCACACTTTGCTTTGCTTTTTGCTTATCTGCTCATTCAGGTTTTATGATGGTAGGAAACTACTGTACAAGCAACCATAGTATAATATCTTTGTATCTACTCAAATTCCTGGGCTAGAAACAAAACTTCAGCACACGGCTGTGTTTTGACTATTCTTCCTAATCTAGGAAATTTCTATCTGTGTTTCCTGCTAGATTAGCAATAACATGGAATCCTAAAACCTATATCTCATGGATTTACATTTTCTAAAAAATGGTGCTATGAGGTTGCAATACCCCCTTTTCATTCATTCACCTGTTATTTATTTACTTATCTTATCTCAAAATTTCTTATCGCTAAATTTACAAATTATAACTTAAATATTCATTCAGCCACCAAGATTGTTTATAATTCATTTACTTTGCTCTGCCAGAGCTGGTTAATTGTTTTGCAATGACTTTTGTAAACTATTTTTTCAAACCATAATTTTAAAAAGTATTTTTCCTTTAGTACAAATTTTCTTGCACCCCCTTTAATTTCTCTAATGCTCTTAAACCCACTGGGGTTTGAATTTTGACAGTGTGATTTGTTTCAGTTTATCTCCTTTCCATTGTGTTTATATTCCATAAGGTAGCTGTAGCAAAGCAAAATTTAAGGGTGCCCAAATTTCTTTTCCCATTGGTGATCCATTTTGCTGGAAAACTTGCATAAGTAGATTGCCTGCATGTCTATGGCTCTGCAGTCTGAATGTGCACAAAGTTTAAAGGGTTCTATTGAATGGCTGCCCAAGGGCTACTATAAGACAGACTACTTCTAGCCACCTAGAGTGGTCGTAATTGACCAGATAGGCGGGGTATAAATTGAATGAATGAATGAATGAATGAATGAATGAATGAATGAATGAATGAATAAATAAATAAATAAATAAATAAATAAATAAATAAATAAATAAATAAATTATTTCCATACCACCTCAAGAATGTGCTGAGATTCTGTGGGCTAGAAGGAGTTTCTGGGAGCAGCTATGTGAACACTCAGGTTTGATTACATTGCTCTACTCAAGGGCAAACTTTCCAAAGTGTTCCAAAGTGGCTGAGACTAGCTTGCTCCCTATCTCTAATGTAGCCGCACCATCAATTCACATTAGGAATACTGGGGTCCAACAGATGAGCCTGCCTATTACTCTTTCTCTGTAGCCCAGGATGTTCCCCAGGATCTTCTGCAATTCATAGATAACCCATAGCAGATTTGCTCTCTTGTTGGACAAGTCTTTACAGAAAGTGATACTTGAAGATAGAAAGCTTGAAAACGTATTTTCTAGGCCAAAAATATTTTCTGTAATTTTAATTTTTTGTTTTTGGACCTGTTCCAAGTTCCTCACTTTGGCTGCCAAAATCATACATTGCCTCACAAACTGACTGACGTCTTCAAACTGATCAGGTTCCATAATAAAATTGGTCTGATCCAGCAGTCCAGACCTCCCAGGTATGAGGCAGTAGCACCTTGAATTGTACATGCCATTTCTTACAATAACATGGCATATATGTCACAAAATCCAAAAGTACTCTATTTGTACTTTACAACTTGAAATTATGTATCTTTTCCATATGACTAAAAGTGAACAGAAATATTCAACTTACTTAAAATCTGCAAGGACACCTCAGATTTACATTGAATGTGTCCTGACATACTGAAAAGCTAGACTGATGTACTGTCTATGTGAGACAGTCTGTCTCAGTAACAGAATCACAGTTCTGGATCTCCTTTGGTTGACTCCATTTTTGAAAAGCTTGCAATCAACTGCTTAAAACTGCAGTGTTCCAAAAGGCCCTGGGCCTCTTCTTGTTTATTTTCACATTGTCTTTAGGATAATGTTTTACATTTGTTTTAAATCATTTTTGTCTGTTTGTGAATGTTTTTTGTTTCTTGGTGGCTATTTTAATTACATTATAAATTGTCTTGGGAGTCCTGGTGCACAGAAAGTGGTGAAAAATGCCTCTAACTAATCTACCAACCAACAAAACAACCAACCATCTCAAGGTAGTAGTTCTCATTGAAATGGTCATGACATGGCTGGTTGGCTGATAAATGTCAATCTCAGCACTAGACAGCTGTCTCAATCCAGCTATCCTATCTGCATCATCTTTGCCAACAGGCTTTGTCTGTGTTATAAATATCCCAAGAGGAAGAACAATGGAGAAAGTAGCACAAACCACAAGAAGGTAAGACACAGGAACAAACATCTACATCTTTTCAAAGCTAAGACTTGAAGCCTGTATGCGGAGGAAATCATTAGTGCTCTGAATAAAAATAGCAAAGCCAATTAATAGAATAAATGTTTTCCTCATTATATTACCAAACAGGCACAGAAGATGCTAGATTGGGCCTTGGGGAATAAAATACATACATACACACACATATACACACCCCTCAAAAAATGTTCAGAGCTGAAATAAGCATATGCTGCTACCAGTATGTGACAAAAGTCTTCGCCTTATGATTAGTTGACAGCAAGTAAATGTCTGTAAGTCACAAAAATGGCAAGCCAAAACTGTCCTTATAAAGGTATTTGACTGATTAATAACACACACATTTCTTTAGTAATTCACTACCATTAATCCCTTGGTATAGGACCAATTTAAGTACTGAACTCTAGGCACAAATAATGCACAAAAGACCAAGAAGTCAAAACAAAAGTAAGTCCTTAATGTGTGTTGTTGACATTAAATGCAAATTAGAGTCTTCATACCTGGCCCAAATTGCATCAAGTTATTAACAGTTTGACATCTACTAAGCCACCAACATCACTTTTTAATTAGGTCTGTGTTATTTAAGACAGTGGTTCTTAACCTTGGGTTACTCAGGTGTTTTTGAACTGCAACTCCCAGAAACCCCAGCCAGCACAGCTGGTGGTGAAGGCTTCTGGGAGTTGCAGTCCAAAAACACCTGAGTAACCCAAGGTTAAGAACCACTGATTTAAGACAACAGTTTATTTTTTTTTTCATGTGAAGTAATATAGCTCATTTAATTGACATGCCTGGCCCTAAATTCAGGAGTGGGAGTCTGAGTCTTTACCATGCCTCCTGGAGGAGGGTTTGACCAAGATCCCCCAAAGCATATGCAGCTGATGGAGCTTTGTGACTTGCTATCTGTGTGGTTTCGGGCATACTAAATAGCCAAAAAGGGACCACTAAAGGAGTGACGGCAAATCACTTCTGAATGTTTTATACTTGGAAACCTGGAGGCAAAGGTCACTATAGCTTTGAATCAACATTATGACAATTATTGTTTATGATTGTTGTTACATGGTGTCAGGTTGCCTCTGACCTATAGTAATCCTACAAATGAGAAATCTCCAGAATTCATGTCCTCAATAGCCTTGCTCAGCACTTGTAAACTCAAGCCTATGGCTTTCTTTAGGGGGACAATCCATCTCATATTAAGCTATCCACTTTTCCTGTTGCCTTCAACCTTTCTCGGCATTATTGTCTTTTCCAAAGAATCTTACCTTTCCATGATGTGCCCAAAGTAGGATACCCTCAGTGTCATAATTTTTGCCTCCAGAGACAGTTCAGGCTTGATTTGTTCTGGGTACCACTTGTTTATCTTTCTGGCAGTCCAGGGTATCTGCAAAGCTCTCTTCCAGCACCATATTTCAAATAAATCAAATTTGTTCCTATCAGCATTTTTTACTATCCAGCTTTCAAACCCATACATGGGGATTGGGAATACAAGATGTGGATGATTTTGTTCTTGGTGTCCTTACACATCCTTACACTTCAGGATATTTTCTAATTCCTTCATTGTTGTCCTTTTAAGTTTTAGTCTTCATCTGATTGTCTGTAGTCTTCCATTGGATTGATGATTGAACCAATGAATAGAAAATATTTAACAATTTCATTTTTTCATGTCATCATTAAAGTTGTGTAGTTCTTTTGCTATGGGCTATGCTGATTGCTGGTGTTGTCCAGTACTTCTGTGTTTTGAAATAGAATTTCTTGTCCAGCTTGTTTTAGGGCATGTTCAGGTACTGCCGATTTTTCCGGTTGTTTTAGTCTGCAGTGTCTCTCATGTTCTTTGATTCTGGTGTGGATGCTGCATTTTGTGGTTCCAATATGTACCTGGCCATAACTGCAAGGTATCAGGTATACTCCTTTCTGAATTTCCTTCTGTGTTGTAAGATAATTTTCTTTCATCAAATTATTTGTTGTTTTTTTGTAATAATAACTTCTAGATAGTTCACTTTTTGTACCTCCTCGGAGTTAGTTTTCATTACCAGTCTTTCCACATCTTCTTCTTTTATATTTTTAGTCATGAATTTTGATTTTTGGATAATTTATTTTGAGATCTGCTATAGCTCGGAATTCCTCTATACTTCTCAGTAATTCTTCCAAACTGTCCAGAGGTTTTTCTAATATTATTGTTAAATCATCAGCATATGCTTGCAGCTTAAATTCTTCTCCCCTGATTCTAAGACCCATAATCCCAGTATTCCCTCTTACTTGTTTAGAATCTTTAATATTAGAATACATAATAATGGAGAGAGTGGACAACCCTGGCTTGTGCCTTGTTCAATTTGAATGTTTTCAGTTACTTGACCATTGATTTTAATCTTGGCCTTCTGTTTAGTATATATTATTTTAATTGTTTGTAGAAAAATTCCTTCTGCTCCCATCTTCTTTAATTGCAGCAATATAAACTCCCAGTCGACATTATTAAAGGCCTTCTCTGCATCTAAAAAGATTAACATCATTTGCTTTTCTGGGTGTGTTTCATAATATTCCAAAATGTTTTTCATTGATCTTATATTTGATGATAGTTTCCTCTTAGGGATGAAACCTGTTTGATCTTTGTGTATCATTTCCGTAAGTACCTCCTTTAGCTTTGTTGCCCAAATGGTCATATATAATAATCAACATTCAAGAGGGAGATTGGTCTGTAATTCTTGATTTATTTTTTCCCTGTCCCCGCTTTGTGTATTAAGGAGATATGTGCCTCTTTCCATTAATCTGGGATTTCCCCTCTAGTTTCAATATCTTCTATTAATTTCTTGAAATGTGGACTTAAAGTTTCTTTGAATGCTTTGTAATACTCAGCTGGGAGTCCATCTGGTCCAGGGGCTTTCCCATTTTCTGTTTTTTTCCATGCTTCTCCAATTTCACTTGCCATGATTGGTTTATTTAAATTTTCCTATTGTTGAGAAGTAAATCTCCAATCCGGAAGTTTATTCAAATAGTTCCATCATTGCTCCTGTTCAAACGCTTGCTATAGAAATATTTAGTTTGTTTTTTGATTTCCTTTTGTTTGCATATTTCCTTTCCTTCTTTATCCAGTAATACACTGATCATTGTTTTTTCTCTCTCTTTTTATTCTATATGCTAACCATCTTCCTAGTTTGTTAGTGTTCTCAAAAAATATTGCCTTGCAACTTTAATTTTCCCCCATTTCTTCTTGTTCTAGTAAGTTAATTTTATGTTGTAATATATTTATCTTGCTTTTTAGGTACTTAGTTGTAGATGTTTTCTTTAATTCCATTTCTTCTTTCTTTAGAAATGTTATTAGGATTTGGTATTTGTTTCTCTCTCTTTTCCTTTGTGTATTGAATTCTATTACAAAGCCATGAAAATAGACTTTGGCTGCGTCCCATATCATTGTCATTTCTGTATCTTGGGGTTTATTAATATTAAAGAAAAATTCTAATTTTTTTTATTATAAACAAAAAGGCCTCATCTCTCTATAAATGAGAGCTGTTTAGTCTCCCAACCTCATCTTCTTACTGCTTGTCCTAAAGTCATCATTATTGGGTTGTGATCTGCATATGTATTTGATAATATTTCAATTTATTCCACTTGATGTGTCATTTCTGCTGAGATCCAGCAGTTATCTATTCTGAACCATGAACTATTTGAATAAAATGTATAATCTCTTCTCTGAGGATAGCTAGTTCTCCATATAACAATTAAGTTTAGTTCTGCCATTTCTAAAAACACCTCGGGGATCATATTTCTTGTTCATTTCCTTCCATTTCTATTTGTTGTTGAAGTGTCTTTTTGTTTATCAATTATTGCATTTAAATCCCCCACAATACACATTTTCTTTTCTGGCCTTTGTATCAGCTGCTTCTTCAGTTGCTGATAAAAAAATTTTTGTGTTTCCTTTGGTGCATAAATGTTCACAGCAATATTTCTTCTCCCTCCTTAGAAATTTCCACCATTAATATTCTTCCATCTGTTGATGCATATATTAATTTCAGTTCTAGATCCTTTTTTATGTACATTGCTACTCTTTTCTTCTTTTGTTGATTTGAGGCTATAAAGATTTTACCCAATTTTGGATTTTCTAACAGCTTTTTGTCCATTTCCTTAATATAGTTCTCTTGAATAAATATGATTTCTACTTTGGCTTTGAAAAGTTTATTAACATTTTTTCTTCTTTTCTGGGGTGAATTAATCCCTTTGACATTCATGGATAGTAATTTAATTTGTTTGGACATCTGCACCGCTTTTACTACCAGTTTTTTCCTTAGCTTCCTTGTCTCTGGTTCTTCTCGGTGGAGGTGGAGTTCTTTGTCTTGTATGTTCTATTTCTTTTTGTTCCACTTCTGATTCCTCATTGGAAAACTGTAAATCTTCCTCTGTCAGCTTCAGTTTATGTTTCATTTCTTTCATAAAGTTCTTGGCCTTTATTTTGCTATTTAGATTGTACCTTCTTATCTCCTGGTTCAGAAGTATTCCTTCGGGTGTTTGCCATGTGAATGGAATTTTCCTGTCTATTAATAATTTAGTAAGAAAAGAGTGTTCTTGTCTTTTTCCCCACATACTCCAAGGAACCTGTTTCAAAACATTAATCTTAGTCCCTCTGATTGTCAGATCCTTTTCTCTATTTACTTTCAGTATTTTCTTTTTCACTGATCTTAAAATAATTATGTGAATCTCCTTCGATGGCTTATTCCATCTTGTGAATGCATTCCCCACTCTATAAATTCTCTCTATTGATTGTTCCAGCTCTTCTTCAGTTATCCCTGTTTGCGTGGCCAATTCTTCTGAAATCAATTTCTATAAATCTTCTGATTCCTCTTGTTCCACATTCTGAATTCTAAGAAAATATGAGGCTTTGTCCATTTCCAAAGTCAGGAGACATTGTTCATCCTTATCTTTTTCATCTTTAATATTTTGTATTTGTTGTTCCACTTTTGTTAATCTTTGTTCCACTTTCTCAACTACCTGTGTGAAGGTGTCTATCTTCTGGTTATTGCTTTCAATTCTGGCTCTGAGAGCTATTTTTAATTCTTGCATCTGCTCCAAAATTTGTTGGATAATGTTAGGTTGCATATCCTGCATTGCATTTTTAAAGGAATCTTGATTTATGAGTTTAGCCACTCCCAAGGTCTGCCCTGGAGATTCATCCTTTTTTGATCTGGTCATCATAATTCTCTTTTATCAGTTTGTGAAAAGAGGAAGAAACAATTATCTTGTCTCACTTTTATACTAAATCCCCAATCTACCAGAAGTTTTACCTTTAAGAATAATTACCACACCTCATATAAATCAGCTTAATAAAACTCTTCAATTTACTAATATATATCTAAAATAAAAAGCTCAGTTACTGTCTTATCTTAAATTGGCCACC
Source organism: Pogona vitticeps (assembly GCF_051106095.1). Classification (NCBI taxonomy): domain Eukaryota; kingdom Metazoa; phylum Chordata; class Lepidosauria; order Squamata; family Agamidae; genus Pogona; species Pogona vitticeps. The sequence continues at coordinate 79,286,763 of NC_135787.1, read as the reverse complement.
AGAGAGCAGTAGAATATTCAGAATTAAAAATGGAATCATTGTCCCAAATTACACTAGAGGTCCTCAGAGCACCAAAGTGTCAAACTAAATACTGCTTTGTCCCATGTGGACCACCAGAGGGCAGCAAAGAGTCCAAGATTGAAATCTGTTAGGGAAAAAGAAACCAATTTCTGTGTGACTGGGAGAGGTGGCAACAAGCCCAAGGCTCTCTCCAATACCTTTAAAGATATTGCAGATCAAGTGTAAAGATATATCATCTTGTGAGGAGGGTCTGAGAGATGAGCTATATTCAGTTCTTTACTGTCAGTCAAAAGCCAGTCAAAAACTTCCATGAGCTCTCTTCCTCCTGGCAGACTTGGAAATGAGAGAGTTGAAAGTGAAAGTTCCATTTAAATCTGAGTCTATTGTTGTTATTGTTTTAGCTACTTTTAATAGTTCAAATTTTCCCTCTTTCTAGCTGTAAGTTTTCAGGTGGCCACAGAGTTTAAACACTGTATTTAAAATGTTCTTTCCTTCTCTCAGGCTGGGCAGTGGGAGTTGGGGAAAATAAAACTAAAAAGCTTTGAAAGTTTAGCAAAAGAATCCACCCTTCCTTTTCCCTTGTTGATGTTACAGCTGAGACTGTTGGAAGGCAATTCTTTCCTTTTCTCAGGTGTGATGGCTGCGATGAAGTCACCTGCCTGTCATTGCTATGGCTGGAGTTCATCTGCCTATAGCAGGACAGGAGGTGGGACTTCAGAGGGAGGAGCTAAGGTATATAAGGGGGAGTGAATGATGTGTGAGTCAGATAGGGACTTGGTTAGGGTCTTGTTAGGGTCTTAGGGCATGTGCAGGTTATGAAGTACTGTGTTAGTGAAGGTCTTTGTGAGAGAGTGTATGAGGGGATACTTTGTTACATTGATTGCCTTGTTTAGTTAATACAGTGATTTACTATTAATATCAATAAACAATCATTTTATTTTTAAAATCCATACAATTGTCTGAGGAGTCAGATATGTGTGTGGTTGGTGGCAGCGTGTAAAGTGTGTACGTAAGAGTGATGTGACACCTCCTTTGTGACGTGAGAGGAGGCTGTCACAATAAAACTGGTGTCCAGCAGTTGGGATATGAGTGTCCAGTAAAGCCTTGGCCAAAGTGACCAGAAGAAAAGGATTTCAGTTAGGGTCACCTGAAGTGTAAAGCGTAGGTAACTCTCTAGAATTTGACTCAAGGGGAGCAAATTTAGTGGAGAGGCGCTTGAACTTCAGAGTGGGAGAACTGATATATGAGCTCTGTGGTGTCCATTTTGTGAGGGAGAGTGGCCCAAAGCGGAGGCTGTGCTGATTTGGTCAGAGTGTCCAGAGTTAGGTGAACTCTGTTGGGACAGATCAAGGGCAGCAAAGCTGAGGGATCTCCATTGTAAACAGCAGAACCTGTGAGTGGGTAGAGCTGTATTGAAACTTAAGGCAGCCAAAGGCAGAAATATAAAATAAAGTATCCTTAGTTTGGCAAGAGGCCCAGTATAAGGGGAAGAAGATGCCAGAGAAGCGTAGTTACAGTTACCAGCTTAGCTAGATCAGCTGGAATACACTGCTAATAAATAGCAGACCTTAGCACAGGAAAGAAAAATAGTGTTTTTACACAGGGGCTTGGAAATAGTAAGGAGCCTCTTGTGCAATTAACATGCCTTTAACGCGCAGTAAAACGGCTGAAAGTGAGCCAAAATCTCCAGGGATGTCTGATAGGTCTGGGGATGAGTTTAATGGCGAGGAAAGGTTTGCCTCAGTGCAGGAGGAAGAATTTACTAGTGAACATTTATCAGAACTGAGGAAAATTCAGTTAGCCCAGGCACATGAATTTCAAATGAAACAGCTAGAAAAAGAGGAAAGAATGAGGCAATTAGAAGTAGAAAAAGAGGAAAGAATGAGGCAATTAGAAGTAGAAAAGGAGGAAAGAATAGAAAGGGAAAGGATTGCCCTAGAAAAAGAGGAAAGAGAGAGACAAAGACAATTTGAACTGAAGAAGGAACCTATGGCCTTTGAGATTAGAAGGCTGGAATTGATGAACCAGAAAAATAACAACAACCGAAATTCTAGTCTGGAAGAGGGCCAATTATCAAAAGCAGATTTAAAGACATTCCCTTCTTATAAACAGGGGGACTCTCCTGAATCGTTCCTTACAATTTTTGAAAGAACATGTTCAGGTTTTTCTGTCAGAGAATCAGAGAAAATGATAATTTTAAGGTCTCTGCTTAGTGGGGAAATGGCTGAAGTCTATGCTGATATGCCAATTGAATTCAGTAAAGATTATTCAGAGTTTTAAAAGATGGTTTTTACTAGATTTGGCATAAATGCAGAACACCTGAGACAGAAATTCAGAAAACTTTCAAAGAAATCAGATGAATCTTACACACAGCTTGGTTTTAATTTAGAAAAATGTTTGGACCAGTGGCTAGCAGAGGAGAATGTACAGACGTTTCAACAATTAAAAAATGTTATAGGATTGGAACAGTTCTATTCCTTACTCCATGGTGAAATTAAATATTTGGTACAAGAAAAGAAACCTTCAGACATTAAACAGACAGCTCAGATTGCTGATTTTATTTCTCAAATAAGGGAGCCTGTAAATTCTGAGGGAAAATACATGAGGAAGACATGGGACCCTAAGTACCCCAAAGGGCTAGTTCAGAGCCAGCCGAAAGTGGGCGGCCATTTTGTTGAAAAGCCTTCAGGACAGAGCCAGGCCAAGAGCCAGGTTTTGGAGGGAAAAGAAAAATCAGAAAGATTTGCTGGCAAAAGCTCATGGGGAGAGAAAATTTGCTTCACTTGTCAGGGGAGGGGACACATTGCTTCCCAGTGTTTTAACACAAAACAAATTAAAGAAATTTCTCCTCAGAAAGTGAATTTAAAAGAGACCAAGTCTGTATATTGCATACAGAACAGTCAGATGACTCCCTCTAGAGGTAGCTCTGTAACCATGGAAACGAAAACAGAGGCAGCTAAGACCTCTGAAATTGATACTTTGAGTGAGCAGATTTCAAGCGATGATGAAAATCTGCCTATAGCTGAGATTAGACGCTGCTTATATATTCAAGCTAATTCTCAGTTACTTGAATCAGCTGGTGACAAAATAAAAATATTTGAAAACAACTATACAGCCTTAAGAGACACTTGCTCGCAAGTTACCATCTGCCACTCTGACATTGTACCTCAGAAATGTATAATTCCTAATCAGCACCTGACTCCCAAAGGGATTGGGAAGGAGGTAGTGATTTTACCTGTGGCGGAAGTTTTAATAAATTATCAAGGATGGTGGGGTAATTGGCGAGTTGGGGTTTCTTCTCAAATTCCTACACCAGTCCTTATTGGTACTGATTTAGCAAAACATGTCAAAAGTGCCTTGGTGATTACACGGTCATAATCAGAACAAATTAAGGCTGCAAGAAATGGTACTGAATCGCAAGAGAAAGAGGAAAATATACCCCAGGCTGAGGTGTTTTCTTTAGAAATACCTCAGAAAAATATATTCGCCAAAGAACAGATAGCAGACCCCACTTTAAAGATTTGTTTTGAAAAAGTGGATGACAAAGAATTATCCCTTGAATGTCCTGAACGTTTCATTATCAAACGTGGGTTGCTTTATAAAGAAAAACTGATCAATATTTCAAAAGGGGGACCTGAGATTATAAATCAGTTGGTTGTACCTGATAAATATCGTCCCATGATTCTGGAAAAGGGACATGCAGACATTTTCGCAGCACATTTGGGTATAAATAAGACCAAACAAAGAATATCCCAGAATTTTTATTGGCCTGAAATGGGAAAACAGATTAGAATTTTCTGTCAGAGATGTGATGTATGCCAGAAGCAGAGTCATAACCGTGACAAGACTAAAGCAAAGCTGTGCCCTTTACCAGTAATTTCAATGCCTTTTAAATGTCTAGGAGTGGATATTATAGGTCCATTGCCCACAGTCACCAAGAGAGGGAACATATTTATTCTTACCATTGTGGACCATGCCACGAGATACCCTGAGGCAATTCCTTTAAGAAATATTGAGACCCATACCGTAGCTGATGCTCTGGTGAACTATCTGAGTAGGATGGGTTTCCCTTCAGAGATTATCACAGATTTAGGAACATCATTTACCTCCAAACCTATGAAGAAATTATGGCAGATTTGTGGAATAAAACACCTAGAAACTTCTCCCTATCATCCAGAAAGTAATGGGTTAACAGAGAGATTCAATGGGACCCTCATGAGGATGATTAAAGCCTATTTAGCTGAGAACCCTAATAACTGGGACCAAAATTTACAGCTACTTTTATATGCCTACAGATCAGTCCCACAAGAGAGTACTGGGTTCAGCCCTTTTGAGCTATTATTTGGGAGACATGTGAGGGGACCGCTTGATCTAATCAAGCAAAATTGGGAACAGTGTATTGAAGAAGATCCCCAAAATGTAGTCACTTATATTGACTCCTTAATGAACTGCCTCAAAAGAAATCTGGATTTGGCTGTTGAAAATCTAAAAACTCAAAAAGCCAAACAGAAACTGTGGTATGACAAAAAGGCAAGAGAACGTCAGTTTAATCCTGGGGATGAGGTTCTCATGCTGAGACCCATTAAGGGGAACAAATTACAACTAAGATGGAATGGTCCATATAGAGTCATTCATAAAATAAGTGACCTCACTTATATTATTGAGGGAGACGAAAGTTTAGGCAGGAGGGTCGTTCATGTCAATGCCCTTAAGCCATATTATAGAGAAATGAAAAATGTGCTGTTTGCAATGAAAGCAGCTGGAAAAAAGGAACATGAGTTACCCTTCTGGGAAGGGAGGAGTCAACAAAAGTTCAACCCACAAGAGGTGCAGATCAGCCCTGCTCTATCCAGTGAACAGCAAAGTGATCTTAGAACATTAGTTACAAAGTATCAAGAAGTGTTCTCCAACAAACCTGGTGTCGCCAAGGAAGTGTTGCACAGAATTGATACAGGGACTCAATCTGTAACTCCTTACAGAGTAACTGGCCCTTATGTTGAAAAAGTACGCAAAGAGCTAGATGAAATGCTGAAAGATCAAATTATTGTGCCCTCGTCTAGCGTGTGGTCAGCCCCTATAGTTCTAGTGGACAAGCCAGATGGAAGTGTCAGGTTCTGTGTAGACTACAGAAAGTTATATGCAGTAACTAAACCTGATGCTTATCCCATGCCCAGGCTTGATAATCTAATTGAAACTATTGGAGGTTGCAAATTCATATCCTGTTTGGACCTAACTAAAGGGTTCTGGCAAGTTAAAATAGACCCTAGAGACCAAGAAAAAACAGCATTTTGTAGTCCTTTCGGCCTGTATGAGTTCCGGGTCCTCAGTTTTGGCCTTTGAAATTCACCAGCTACATTTCAAAGGCTAATGGACAAAACTTTGCAAGGGCTCAGTGCATTTACTGTGGCATATATCGATGATATAGGGATCTTTAGCAACACCTGGCGGGATTACCTATGTCATTTGGAAATAGTATTACAGAGATTAAAAGATGCTGGGTTAACTGTAAAGGCCAGTAAGTGTCAACTAGGAAGCCCTGAGATGAAGTACTTGGGTCATAGAGTTGGGGGAGGCCTTATCAAACCCCTAGAGACCAAGGTAGGTGCAATCCTTAAATGGCCCAGACCTGTTGGGAAATGGTTCTGCAGCAGCAGAAAAGAGAGTTTATTACTGTATGTAGCTATATCTATAAGTCTATGTACTCTCCATATATCTATAGGCAACAGGAAGAAGCATATTTCCTCATTTCCTATTGCATTGTAATAGGATAGGTTTTGCTGTATAAGCTGTTTGATAGGCTGAAACTCTGCTGAAAGTAGGCGTTCTTATAGTCAATAAATCACTCTGACAGTGGCTGGAGAGAGCTGAGCTGATAAAGCTGAGGGAGAAACCGAAAGAAAAAATAGAAGAACACTGCAGAGAGAAGCTGTGAGGCAGTTCAGTTTTCCCCCCAGCTAACAGAAAGAACAGTCTCTCCCCAGCAAACTGAAAGAGCTAGACAAAGCGAAGTCTTCTGTCTTTGGGAGTCATTTATTTTTCAGCACACACTTCTTCGAGCCGGCCTCGCAATACAGACCCAATACTAAAAAGAAAGTAAGATGCTTCTTAGGTCTGGTAGGGTACTATAGGAAATTTATTCCCAGCTTTAGTGAGATCGCTGCACCCTTATCTGAGCTGACGAAGAAAAGGAGCAGTGACCGTGTTCCCTGGTCCCAAGACTGCGAGGTGGCGTTCGGGAAACTGGAAGAAGCATTAACCAACCACCCTGTGTTGCATGCTCCTGACTTCAACAAAGAATTCATCATCTATACTGACGCATCTAACGCCAGGGTAGGAACGGTGCTGTGCCAACATGATGACAACGGAGACCAACATCCTGTGTCCTACCTAAGCAAGAACCTTCAACCAGGAGAAAAGCATATGTCTACCATTGAGAAAGAGTGTTGGGCCATTGTGTATGCGATCCAGAAATTAAAAGCCTACATCTGGGGACGACACTTCATATTGTGCACTGATCACTCACCTCTAATGTGGCTAAAGACTATGAAAGCCCAGAACAGTAAACTGATGAGGTGGGCACTTCTTTTGCAGGACTACGACTTTGAGGTTAAGGTTGTCAAAGGGACTATGAACTGCGTTGCTGACACCTTATCCCGAAGACCTGAAGACGACGGATGAATAAACAGGGACTCTTAAAAATTATAATTAAGTGTAAAAGGTTGCAAAATGTTAGTGTGATTGCATTATTATCTGTGTATACTTTTGCATTTGCTTATTTGGAAAGTAAGTATATTTAAAGAGACGTTTATGCATAAAAATGTTATGTGGTTGTGCTATGTATTGTATTGGGGTATGTATTGTTATATTTGTTGTGCAGTTGTTTTGGGATGAAAAGCACTTTAGCTTTTCCCCGCAAAACAACTTTATAAGGGGGGAGGTATGTGACGGCTGCGATGATGTCACCTGCCTGTCATTGCTATGGCTGGAGTTCATCTGCCTATAGCAGGACAGGAGGTGGGACTTCAGAGGGAGGAGCTAAGGTATATAAGGGGGAGTGAATGATGTGTGAGTCAGATAGGGACTTGGTTAGGGTCTTGTTAGGGACTTAGGGCATGTGCAGGTTATGAGGTACTGTGTTAGTGAAGGTCTGTGTGAGAGAGTGTATGAGGGGATACTTTATTATATTGATTGCCTTGTTTAGTTAATACAGTGATTTACTATTACTTATGTGGTATCAATAAACAATCATTTTATTTTTAAAATCCATACAATTGTCTGAGGACTCAGATATGTGTGTGGTTGGTGGCAGCGTGTAAAGTGTGTATGTAAGAGTGACGTGACACCTCCTTTGTGACATGAGAGGAGGCTGTCACATCAGGTTAGATGTGGGGGGGGGGTTGGGGAGATTGAAACAAAAGGCTTTGAAAGTTTTAATTAACGATCTACCCCCTCCCTTTTCCCCTTTTGTTGAAACTACAGCAGTCGCAGTCAGAAGTCAGGATATGGAGAATCAGGATATAGAGAACTAGAGAACTCAACTGAAGTCAGTTCTCTAGTTCTCCATATACAATAGCAATCTCCCCTCAGGGCTTTCCTCACCACCTGAACAGCTTTACCATAAGACAAAGGCTTCCATGCTGCTTCATCTCTCTGCTTTACTTCTCTTTAGGAAGGGACTTCGTTTGTGTGAAAGTATAGACAAAACATGATTCTTGTTTATTTAGTTATTAAGTTATTGAGGTCTTTCTCTGTATATAGTCTTCTGGGGCTAAGGTTCATTTCAGTTACTCACTTTCTTCCCTTGAGATATCAGTGTTACTGCCAAGGGCATAATCTCCTGACCCGGGCGTGCTGCGCAGCTAAATCACCAGAACATGGTGCTGAGCTGGATTTTCTATCTGGGAGGAGAGGTCATCCAGAGAACTGGTTGCAGCCCATTCTCCTTGATGTCTCTCAGTCCCCTACAACACAGGGAGATGTTCTCCCACACATCCCTGCCCTCGATTTCTTAATTGAGGTTGTCTTGATCATCTGTATACAGCCACCCCGGAGGAGACCTGCTGCTTTGCCGCTCACCCCACCCCCTCCTCCCCAGTTTTTGCTTCTATTCCTGATGAGGCCCACAGGAATAAGCCAAAGCCCTCTCAGAAGAGGTGGGCTCTGATGAGTGATTTCATAGACAAGATTGATGGTATCTTCAGTGATCATTGCCATATAGCTATTTGGAGAGCAGATTTCAGGCACACAGAGAAACAAGAGAGGGGGGAAGCAGTCATTTGAGGGAGAAACCCAGTTGAATATCAAATCATAAAAAGTGTTATTGTCCCTGCTCTTCATGCTACTTCTGCATGTGTATTCAGAATTTAACATTACTAAGTTGAACAGATCTCCCAGGTAAGTCCATATAGTATCATTGCCTAAAATGTCTGTTTCCAAGTTGCAATTTTTTTGGGGGGGGGGATTGATTACAATGTAAGTTTGACTGTAGATTTCTAACTATATTCTACGAAAATGATGGAGGGAGATAATAAGGGCTTATTTCATGTTTAGGCATCAATTACTCTTTAAAGCAGACAATTCTGTTGAATTAAATCGTGTCAATTACACACATAGACACATGTGCACTGCCTAGCTTGCTCTCTCATTTGTTTCTGTAACATTGGTGTTTTTGCTGGTGTGCATAGCAGTTCTTCTAATGATGTGCCAAATTCCTGGCTAAATATGCAGATGAGCTGTACAGCTGCCACAGCATTTCTCTCTAGGATACTTCTGAGTAAGACATGCCAGGAATATCTTGTTCAATTTGGCTAGAAATGAAGAGAGGGAAAATGGAAGAGTTTAAGATGTATTTTCCACTTAGCATTTCTTCTCTCACAGAGGAGCTCTGTGCAGTTACATCGGTATGTGTATAGAGCTACTTCTGATATGTTCAGTATGCTGATGACTCTCAGCTCTATTCTTCCTTGTTACCAGAGTGAGTTTTACAGATGCTGGACCCGTGTCTGGAAGCTGTAGTGGCTGGACAAGGGCAAATCAAACAAAGCTGAGTCCCAATAAGCTGGATCCCAACAAGGCTCTGTAGAGCTTTGGTTTCCAGGTGTGAAAACTTTAAATAGTTTGTCCTGTAAGGCATTACACTCCCTGGAAGAGCATTCACATGGCTTAGGGGTGTTCCTGAACTCATCTTTGTTTCTGGATGCTCAAGCGGCTTTATTTTTTACAGTGCTTCTGGACAGCTCAGTTACACTCACCAGCTATGAAATTCTAGTAAGGGGATAAACATACCACCATAGGTTATGTGCACTGGCAGCTGCCATATAGATTACTGTAGAGTACTCTAAACACGGCTGCCCTTGAGGATTAAATGGGTGCTGCAGCTAATGCAGAATGTGGCAGCTGGACTGCTATTCAAAATATCATATAGAAACCACATTACCTTGTCTTTAAGAATCTGCATGAGCTACATTATACTTCTGAACTGAATTCAATGTGTTTGTGATGACATTCAGAGTTCTAAGTTATTTGGGATCAGGGATTGATTCTTCCCAAGTATTGAGATCTGCTGTGGGAACCCTCCATGCATACCATCCAGAGCAATAGATCTTTTTCAGACACATTTGTAACCCTTTCATTTGACAAAGTGGTCCCCTTAGAGACCTAATTTGTGTCAATGTTGAGCTCATTTGGACACCAAGTTAAAACCTCACCATTTATTTCTGAGTTTCAGTTGCCATGAATTCATTTGAGAGTTGAGAACCACAGGCATTGGAAATTCTGACCTTATGGGGCGATCATCCACACGCTTCGGCTCCCCAGATGAATATGTCCCCTCCCCCATCATTTGACAGTTTCCCAGCTTTTTCCCCTGTTTTCTCCCAATCTAAATAACTGAAATGTCTCCCCAGAATAAATGCTAACTTACGGTGACCCTTTCCACGATAGGTATAGAATATTCAGAAGTGGCTTGTTGTTGTTTAGTCGTTTAGTCGTGTCCGACTCTTCGTGACCCCATGGACCAGAGCACACCAGGCCCTCCTGTCTTCCAGTGCCTCCCGGTGTTGGGTCAAATTCATGTTTATTTCTTTATTTATTTATTTATTTATTGGACTTATATACCGCCCCATAGTGCTACAAGCACTCTCCGGGTGGTTTACAATTTAATTATACAGGCTACACATTGCCCCCCCCCCCCAGCAAGCTGGGTATTCATTTTACCGACCTCGGAAGGATGGAAGGCTAAGTCAACCTTGAGCCGGCTACCTGGGATTTGAACCCCAGGTCGTGAGCACAGTTTTAGCTGCAGTACAGCGTTTTAACCACTTCGGTGACACTGTTCAACCATCTCATCCTCTGTCATCCCCTTTTTCAATTGCCTTCACACTTCCCCATCATCAGGGTCTTTTCCAGGGAGTCTTCTCTTGAGATGGCCAAAGTATTCGATCCTCAGCTTCAGGATCTGTTTTTCCAGTGAGCACTCAGGGTTGATTTCCTTTAGAATGGATCGATTTGTTCTCTTTGCAGTCCAGGGGACTCTCAAGAGCCTCCTCCAGCACCACAATACAAAAGCATCAATTCTTCAGCAGTCAGCTTTCTTTATGGTCCAGCTCTCACTTCCATACATCACTACAGGGAAAAACAGCTTTCACTATGTGTACTTTTGTTGGCAAGATGATGTCTCTGCTTTTTGAGATGCTGTCTAGGTTTGTCATTGCTTTCCTCCCAAGAAGCAGGTGTCTTTTAATTTCGAGGCTGCTGTCACCATCTGCAGTAATCATGGAGCCAAAGAAAGTAAAATCTCTCACTGCCTCCATATCTTCCCCTTCTATTTGCCTGGAGGTGATGGGACCAGTGGCCATGATCTTAGTTTTTTTTATGTTGAGCTCCAGACCGTGTTTTCTTTCTTTCTTTCTTTCTTTCTTTCTTTCTTTCTTTCTTTCTTTCTTTCTTTCTTTCTTTCTTTCTTTCTTTCTTTCTTTCTTTCTTTCTTTCTTTCTTTCTTTCTTTCTTTCTTTCTTTCTTTCTTTCTTTCTTTCTTTCTTTCTTTTGCACTCACCCTCATTATGAGGTTCCTTAAACCCCCCTTGCTTTCTGTCATCAGAGTGGTATCACCTGCATATCGGAGATTATATTTCTTCTGACAATCTTGATTCCGGCTTGGGATTCATTCAGTCTAGTCTTCCGCATGATGTATTCTGCATATAAGTTAAATAAGTGGGGGACAATATACAGCCTTGTCGTGCTCCTTTCCCAATTTTGAACCAATCAGTGTTTCCGTATCCAGGTCTAACTGTTGCTTCCTGTCCCACGTATAGGTTTCCCGGGTGATAGATAAGGTGGTCAGGCACTCCCATTTCTTTAAGGACTTGCCATAGTTTGTGGTCAACACAGTCAAAGGCTTTTGCATAGTCAATGAAGCAGAAGTAGATGTTTTTCTGGAACTCTCTGGCTTTCTCCATAATCCAGCACATATTAGCAATTTGGTCTGTAGTTCTTCTGCCTCTTTGAAATCCAGCTTGTACTTCTGGGAGTTCTCGGTCCACATACTGCTGAAGCCTACCTTGGAAGATTTTGAACATAACCTTGCTAGCGTGAGAAATCAGTGCCGATGTACGGTAGTTGGACATTCTTTGGCACTGCCCTTCTTTGGGATTGGGATGTAGACTGATCTTTTCCAGTCCTCTGGCCACTTGTTGAGCTTTCCAAACTTGCTGGCACATTGAATGTAGCACCTTAACAGCGTCATCTATTAAGATTTTAAATAGTTCAACTGGAATGCCATCACCTCCACTGGCCTTGCTGTTAGCCAGGCTTTCTAAGGCCCACTTGACTTCACTCTCCAGGATGTCTGGCTCAAGGTTATCAACCACATTATCTGAGTTGTCTAGGATATCCAAATCTTTCTGGTATAGTTCCTCTGTGTATTCCTGCCACCTCTTCATGATATCTTCTGCTTCTGTTAGGTCCCTCCCATTTTTGTCCTTTATCATGTCCATCTTTTAACAAAATGTTCCTTTAATATCTCCAATTTTCTTGAACAGATCTCTGGTTTTTCCTTTTCTATTATTCTCCACTTTTTTTGCACTGTTCATTTAAGAAGGCCCTCTTGTCTCTCCTTGCTATTCTTTGGAAATCTGCATTCAATTTTCTGTATCTTTCACAATCTCCCTTGCATTTTGTTTCCCTTCTCTTCTCTGCTATTTGTAAGGCCTTGCTGGACAGCCAATCGGCTTTCTTGCATTTCATTTTCTTTGTCATGGTTTTTGTTGCTGCCTGCTGTACAATGTTATGAACCTCCATCCATAGTTCTTCCGGCACTCTGTCCACCAAATCGATTTCCTTAAATCTGTTCTTCACTTCCACTGTGTATTCATAAGGGATGTGGTTTAGATTATATCTGACTAGCCCAGTGGTTTTTCCTACTCTCTTCAGTTTAAGCTTGAATTTTGCTATGAGAAGCTGATGATCAGAGCCACAATCAGCTCCAGGTCTTGTTTTTGCTGACTGTATAGAGCTTCTCCATCTTTGGCTGCATAGATTATAATCAATCTGATTTTGGTGCTACTCATCTAGTGATGCCCATGTGTAGAGTTGCCTCTTGTGTTGTTGGAAAATAGTGTATGTGATGATCAGCTTGTTCTCTTGACAAAACTGTATTAGCCTTTGCCCTACTTCATTTTGAACTCCAAGGCCAAACTTACCTGTTGTTCCTTTTATCTCTTGACTCCCTACTTTAGCATTCCAATCCCCTATAATGAGAAGAACATCTTTCTTTGGTGTCAGTTCTAGAAGGTGTTGTAAGTCTTCATAAAATTGGTCATTTTCAGTCTCCTCAGCATTGGTGATTGATGCATAAACTTTGGTTATTGTGATGTTGAAAGGTCTGCCTTGGATTTGTATTGAAATCATTCTATCATTTTTGAGGTTATATCCCATTACAGCTTTTCCCACTCTTTTGTTGACTATGAGGCTATTCCATTCCTTCTATGGGATTCTTCCCCACAATAGTAGATATGATAATCATCTCAGCTGAATTTGCCCATTCTTGTCCATTTTAGTTCACTGATGCCCATGATGTCAGTGTTGATTCTTGTCATCTCCTGTTTGACTACATCGAACTTACCAAGGTTCATAGATCTTACATTCCAGGTTCTTATGAAGTATTTTTCTTTGCAGCATCGGACTTTCCTTTCACTTCCAGCAGAGCGTCCTTTTGGCCCAACCACTTCATTAGCTCTGTAGCTACTTGCCCTTGTCCTCCGCTCTTCCAGGTAGCATGTTGGACGCCTTCCGACCTGAGGAGCCCATCTTCCAGCGTCATATCTTTTAGCCTTTTGTTTCTGTTCATGGGGTATTCTTGGCAAAGATACTGGAGTGGCTTGCCAATTCCTACTCCAGGTGGATTGCATTTAGTTAGAACTCTCCACTATGACCTGTCCATCTTGGGTGTACCTGCACGGCATAGCCCATAGCTTCTCTGAAATACTCAAGCCCCTTTGCCACGACAAGGCATCAATCCATGAAGGGGCAGAAGTGGTTTACTCTTATTTAACATAAGTGACTTACTGTTACTTTATTCTCATATTATTGCCCAAAGAACCATAGACTGGCTCTCCTCTCCCAGGAGGCACATTGGAGAATCAAACTCCTGACCTCTGGCTCTTGAACTAGGTACTCACTGAGCTACTTGGAATATGAGCTTTAAGCTAAAATAAGCCAATAGTTTCTGTTCCACCTTTTCTTTGGGCCCCACTCACTATTGGAATACACTTCTCCCAAGCATTTCTCTGAAAATGAATTCAGTCCTTGAGCTGAGAAATATTCTCTACCTTTGATATATCAGGTTTCTTTCTTTCTTTCTTTCTTTCTTTCTTTCTTTCTTTCTTTCTTTCTTTCTTTCTTTCTTTCTTTCTTTCTTTCTTTCTTTCTTTCTTTCTTTCTTTCTTACCATATTTAACTGTTTGTTTTACTATTATATTAAAGATAATGCTATTGATTGTGTCTCACTATCAAATCTTTTTACTGTATGGCAAGTTATAAATATTTCAACATACAGAGCATGGACAGAGTTCCTACTCCAGTCTTGTAGAGATGCCAGCCACAGAGACTGGTGAAAGGTCAGGAAGAACAACGTTCAGAACACAGCCAAAGAACCCAAAAAAACCACAACAACCATTTCAAAATACTTTTTTCAAAAGTAATTTTAAAAGCCTGGGTGAACAGAAAGATCTGATGCTGAAAAGGATGCAGTGATGGCTCCAGTCTTGGGTGAACCTCTCAGAGAGTATGACTACTTGACCATTTACTCCATGGTTTGTGTTGGGGTTGGCACTGTGAAAATATTTACTGGTAGTTATGTGACATATAGCTAAACAAGAAGCCCAGTTTTTCTGCATGGGCATCCAATAGATTTTGATCTGCCAGCAGAGGCTTCTGCTGTTCTGTGCCACTTTTGCGTGCATTGGTTTGCTTTGGTTTCTGCCATGTGATTTGCCTGGTTTCTGCCATGTAATTACCTCCCAGACACTAGGAGGAGGACCTAGGTGACACCGACAGTGACAAATTCTCCTTGGGTTCCTGTACAGCCATGGTTTCCAAAGTAGGTGTTCTTGGAGTGTGACTCCCAGAAACCCCAGCCAGCACAACTGGTGGTGAAAGCTTCTAGGAACTGCAGTCAAAAAACATCTGGGTTACTTGAGGCTGGGAACTACTGGTGTGCAGGAAAGGCTTTGCCAGAGTTGCTGCTGCTACCACTGCTACTTCTTCTCCCCAAATGTAAATTAGTTCCAGTGCCCCTCATCTAGCTTGGGTTTCCACCTCCATGTTCAGCTATTTCCTCTCACCAAAAGGCTTTTCACATCTAACATCTTTTTAACACTCACGCACTCTCTCATACACACACAAGAGAAGGGACTATGCCAGGCTGACACTTTATGTCATTTCTGTATCACCTGTCCATTAAAAATAAAATAAAATAAAGTTTTAAAATGAAGGGGAAGGAAAAAGGGGTGATGAACAGAGAAGTGTTAATAAGGTGAGAGACTTTGCTCCTGTTGATTTTAGGTGTGGTCTAAGCTCTTGCAATGCAACTGCCCAGGGACAAATTAATCATTTTCTGTCTGAATGACAGCAGGGGTTTCAGCAGCAGAAACTGCCAGGGCCTTGAGGGAGAAAGCTCTGAATCAACTCTAATCATACTCCTTGTGTAGTTGCTCCCTGAAAGAGCTCTCCATAGCTGGGATGCCAGTACCACATAGAGGCAATATTCCTGGCAATTATGTATCTATTAAGATGTGCTTCAGGTTCAGAAATTGTTTGGAATCTGAAATGAGGCAGGGATATTTGTCTGAACTGATCTGAAGCAAAAGTGAGGAAGCCCAAAGTGACTCTCAAACAGAATTAGACTCTCTGCAGTGCTAAATATTGCTTCAACACTTTATTTAGAAAAGCTGAAAAGTTAAAACAAACAAACAAATAATTGTTTCCCATGAGTCTCATTCTGAAAAGAAAAATAATGTTTTATAAGAATCAGGAAGCTTAAAGCAAAAGGAGATTGACAGCTCAGGCACCAGTGAAAAATCATGAAAAAAACCCCAATTATGGAGCCCCTGGGAAGGCTCAGATTAGCTAGATACATTCCTTTTCACATTATTGGTAGTCAACACATCTTGGCAGAGTAAGGGCAGGGTATTAGCAATGCTATTCTCATTTTCATTTTCAGTAGAGTAGGTGTGCTCTGGAGTTTCTCTCCTTTAAGGCAGATGCAGGTCTCATTTTGTATTACACTTTAGAATTGCAGCAATGACACACTTCTGTGTATGAAAATACCATGCATGACTAGACTCTCTTGTGATGGATTTCAGTGTAGTATTATGAATAGGACCTAAGCTCTCTCTCTCTCTCTCTCTCTCTCACACACACACACACACACACACACCAAACATTTTTTCACTGGCTTTTAGTTTTGCAGCATATTGGCTTTTTTCCATGTGCTTTCCTATGTTCCAGATAGGGTGGGTGTTAATCTTTTTTTTTTTTTTGGACTTATATACCGCCCCATAGCGCTACAAGCACTCTCCGGGTGGTTTACAATTTAATTATACAGGCTACACATCTTGACATACAAGGCTGCTATCAAGTATTCTAAAAAAAGTGTTGTTTTAGTGAATTTGAGTAAGTTGAAGAATTCATGGCAAGGGAGGGAAAGGGAAGGAAGACAGGAAGGAAACTGCACTTTGGGACATTGGACTGCGCACTCACTGTCAAACAGTAGTTGATGGCACTGAGCTTCACCTCTCCCCCACACACATACCATTTTATGTAAGAGGTCTTTATTTTCCTGATTTCACTGTTCAGACCTACACACATATGTAGAAATAATTTGAATATTCATGTATAAATTGAAGCAGACAGGCTACAAATGGGCTCAGAGATAATTTGTTTATGTTAGTGAGACTAACAATAATCTATAATAATAATCATTTTAGAACTGCAGAGCTCTAATATCTCAGACCAAATCATAGTGGATAGACACCACTAATGTCTGTCTATTGCATTTCAGTCATTTGGGCTGCTGGCAACAAGACTATGTTTTGCCATGCAAGGACATGGCAAAAGATGGCCTCTCCTATCTGGTTACAGTCAGCAACAATGAACATTTTAAAGTGAGCCCAGCAATGGAAAGGGGATCCGTTTATTGACACTGTGTTGTAGATTTTGAAAAAACAAGTCCTGAAGAGTAGATTAGGCATCCTTCAGTCTCGAAAGACTGTGGTAACATGCTCTGAACACAGGACTTGGAACAGCATCTAGTATGGCTGAGAAAACCAGTTCGAGAGTGACTATCCCTTCCACACTTGAAGACAAATACAATCTGTCCCCTGTCCAGCTCCCTGATTTTGCTGGTTTCGGGACTGGCTCTTTGCGTTGGCCTGCTGAACAAGGGTCTCTTCAAAATGGGAGAGGCCATGATGCACCACCTGCCTCTAGGCTGAACACTCAGATGTCAAGGTTTCCCATCTGTTGAGATCCATTCCTAAGGCCTTCAGATCCCGCTTGCAGATATCCTTGTATCGCAGCTGTCATCTCCCTCTGTGGTGATTTCCCTGGACTAATTCTCCATACAGGAGATCTTTTGGAATCCGACTATCAGTCATTCTCATGACATGCCCAAACCAATGTAGGCATTGCTGTTTCAGTAATGCATACATGCTAAACATTCCAGCTCGTTCTAGGACTACTCTATTTGGAACTTTGTCCTGCCAGGTGATACCAAAACTGTGTCAGAGACAACGCATATGGAACGTGTTCAGCTTCCTCTCCTACCATGCACAAAGTTTCCAGGACTCACTGCAGTATAGGAGTATACTCAGGACATAGGCTCTGAAGATCTGGATCTTGGTATATGCTGTCAGCTTCTTATTAAGCCATACTCTCTTTGCCCACCCAGTCCCGGAATAAAGACGTGAAACAGTGTAATGGATTAAATACAGACTATACTTTATTAGATCAACATCAAATTGTATATTGCCAACATTGGCCCAGGAGTGGGCTTGCTGTAGTGCGGAAACAGGTAAAAGGTAGGGGCATCCAAATACCCCTTGATCAGAAAATGGGTGAGTCCCCGGCCCCAGATTCCAGTGGTCTTGAGTCCCTGGCCCCAGATTCCAGTGGTCTTGAAGACAGCAGGAACCTGGCTGGCCGCTAATAAACACCCCCAGACCTCAAGACATCTTTAATTGATGACTCTTGGTCCGGAAGTGGCCCAGCACATCTTTCCACCACCAGCTCTGTAATCACACGATCCACAGAGCTGGGAGGTCGGATGTGCTGTTGGCTTACCTGAATTACAAATAGGACACACCGAAAATACCAATTTTTCTGCACTAACCGCCACAGCATAGGGCCTAGCCTAGCTATGTCTCATACCCGCCACAGAGCCCTTTGAGCTCTACAAGCAGGCCCCCTTTAATATCTTCCAAAAATATGTACAGACCTGCGTCAGACAGGTGGACACCATCACTTCAAAACAAATCAATGCTGATCAATTGGATCCTATGGTGATTAATCACCAATCCAAGGCCGCCACCGCAGACTTCTTTGTTAACACCCCACCGGGCCTTGTTAACATCAACAATATTCTGGGCGTCTCACCAGGCTAACCGTGGAATTATCATGGACCACATGATCAGCATTGCAGGATACCTGTCATTCAACCTCCTATGGTCTCTCAGAATGTCCAGGATCAAAGCCTTACCCGATGATCCAGGCACATCATTGCCACCAAGATGGATTATCAAAACATCAGGAGGGGACTGGTCGAATGCTATCATCCTACCAAGCTGGATCCATCTCATGTCACACAAGCCTCTCCAAGAAATATACACATGGGCACCAAGCCCCAAATCATTCCCCCAATGGGAAGAAGCAGCATAATGCACTGCCCAATAAACAAAGCTGTGGCCAGTGATCATCACGTGTCGTCGACCCGCAGAACATATGGTACCTGAAAAACATGTACAGCCCATGCCTACACATTAGATAGAGGTCAAATGTACCTTTGATAGCTAACTGAAGACCATCGCCTCAGCTGCTTAATTTGATCCGTGCTATAACGTAAGGCTGCTGCTGTTGATGCTGCTCCTATTCTAAAATAATGCGTACCAAATCTCATACCATTGACTCCTACTCTATCCAGCACCATATCTGTAAGCTTCCAACATTGATATTTAGTCAGAGGTGACCGATTAGCATGCTGTAATAAATATCCTGTGCTTTGTCCCCCAATGTCCATAAATGCTTGCATGGCCTCCACAGGACATATTTGCCTGATACTGCATTGCCCCAAGAGCAATTGTTTGCCGTTACCAGTCTGATCGGCCTTGGACCGCCTAATATAAATTGTTAATTGACCCTCCTGCACCATCACATCTCTCTGCTGTAAGGCAATTTGAGAGATGTCTGCTTTCCCCATTGCCACCAACTTGCTAATTCGGAGGGCACAAAAAATGCTATTAAGGCAGCCGCTTTGAATAACGCTGCCTCGTATTGATTGCTACATAATTTCTGTCAGTGTTCGCATATGCGTTCAAGAAGAGATGGAGAAATAGTTATCCTGGAATCAGACACCTTCTCTCTCTCCGTGGACTACCCTTCTAACATTTTCTTTATTCTAAAATCACCTGATAATTCCTTGTATCCATTAATTTTTGCATAAAGGCCAGAGCTGACAGTTTGCCCTGTATGGTGCCTGGCACCAGCCCTTGCCTATGTAGAAATATTATAAATTGTGGGAGCTGTTCCACCAGAGCCGGCCAAACCTGTTCCAGTTCCATCATCTTCCTAAATTCTTGAAACTCGATACTTGCAGCTAAGTAACCCCTTCTTGTCCTTTGAGCCAATGACAGACCTATGGCTCTCGATGCTTCTTCACACCATTCTGACAGACCTCTTCTGGAAGAGTCTCTGGCAGCTACCTGGCTTCTGGGGCAAGCTCCCTGAAGCACTCGATCTGTTGGCATGAAAGAGTATCAGCTATCCTATTATCCAAACCAGGGACATGTCAGGCATGCAACTGAATGTTAAATTGCAATGCCCGTAAAGTAAAAGCTTTAACAAATTCCATTACCCTATCTGAATGTGATGACAGTTGTTAATGATGTAAACAACCACTTGGTTGTCACATCAAAAATGAACCACTGCATTAGACCATTCTTCGCCCCAAAGCCAAAGAGCCCCTACAATCGGAAAAAAATCTAGAAATGTTAAATCTCTCGTGATGCCCTCATGATGCCACTCCTCGGGCCATGTACCAGCACACTATCTGCTGCAAAAATAAATTCCAAATCCAGATGCCCCAGCAGCATCGGAATTCACCTGAAAATCTGCTCACAAGCTAATTTCTGATTTCCAAAAAGAAACCCCATTTAATCCCTCAAGAAATTGCTTCCAAACAAGAAGGTCTTCCTTCATACCCCTAGTTACTCTGGTTTTGTGCGTTAGCCACTCAAGGCTGGACATGGCATCGCAGAATCACCTTAAAAAGGCACAGCCCAGTGCTACTACTCTGCATGCAAAGTTTAAGTGCCCTACTCCCTCTTGTAACTCCTTGAAAGTCACTTTTTCCCCAACTAACAAGCCTTAACAAATGGCCCTAAGTTTATTATCAGGCAGCTTTGAAGTCTGCTGCATTGTATCTAGCTCAGTCCCAAGAAAAGTGAGGGACATAGCTGGTCCCTCCGTTTTCTCTTCCGCCAGTGGCAAACCCAGCTCCCTCGCTAAGACCTGAAAATTCTCTAAAATCATTCTAGACCTTCCTGAATTCCCTCATCCACAAAAAAGAAATCATCAATGCACTGTTGAATTACAGCACACCCTTTGTCTGATTTTCCACTCGATGAAGGTACTAAATTTTTCGAAAGCAGTGCACGAGATCGAGCAGCCCATAGTTAATGCCCGATCTATATAGTACAATCCTTGAAACTGAAACCCAATAGATTAAAATCAAGGGGGTGAACTGGCAAAATTCTAAATGCTGATTTGACATCACATTTTGCCAGCTCCACCCCCCCCCACCCCCCGCAGGCCCTGACCATATTCATCGACTCATCAAATGAGGTGTATCTTACAGTGCACAGTTCTGGGGGAATGGCATCATTGACCAATGCCCCCTCTGGGAAGGACAAATGGTGTATCAAACAAAACTCACCAGGGGCCTTTTGGGGTTCTATCCCTAAAGGAGAAACACTCAAATTTGCTATGGGGGGCCTCAGGAAAAGGTCCCAAGACGCTGCCCTCTTTAACTTCTTTATCAATTTTGCCCTGTACAATGTCCTCCAGACTGTTTACCAATCAGAGGTTTTTTGCTATGAATGCTTTATGATCACCTAATGCTGGGATATGAAAGCCATATTGAAAACCTTGGAGTAAATATTTTGCATCTCCCTTTCATGGATATGTCTGCAGCCAAGCCTCCAATGCCTCAATTTTAATTGGGGTGTGTTCCCTTACCAGAGGTTCCACTGCCCCCATTGGGCTTTTTCCAACTCCTGTTCCTTTATTCTGGTACTGAAAACCCGCTTTGAAACAGGTGGAATTTGGATGTCTGCCTCCACAAGTGATGTATTCATATTTGAACCTGCATGGGTTTCCTAAACAGAAACCTTTGTAATTATAGTCATAGCAAGGCAGACGGGGTTGAACCGCCTGCCCCACTCCAGGCCGAGGAGTAGAAGTGCTAACCATTTTTCTATTCAGATGGTTGCTGTCAAATTTGTCTCCTATATTGGTCCTAGCTGGGGTCATATGTTGCAACCATAGACCTGGCTGCGGTTCATCCCAACACAAGTTGGGTTGAATGGCACTCCTCATTTGAAAGGCTTGGTCATATTGAAGCCAAGCCTGCCCTGCAAAATCTGGATAGACTCCATCTGCAAGCACCTGGAGTCTCTTCAGCACAACACGGACAAGCAGCTTCCCTACAATGCTGAGAAGAGAGATGCCACAGTAGTTATTGCGGTCGCCCCTGTCTCCTTTTTCCCCCTGTATGGGTGTCATGTTCCCGGGGGTTACAACAGCCGAAGTCCGATAAACCAGTCCAGGGTCAAGAATACAGAGAATGCAAAGCTAATGTCCATAAATCAACTTACAGAAGGAAATCCAGTGTCAAAGTCCATAGTCCGATACACAGCGTAGTCCAGAGTCAGAGTCTGAAATCCAATACCGGCGTGGTTCAAGGGCAGAGTCCAGAGTTCAGGGTCAGAGTCCAGAGTTCAGAGACAGGAACACGATGCAAGGAGCATGGATGCAAGCCAAGGTTTTGACTCCTTGCTTCCACAAAGTTTCTGGCTTCACTGGAAGCTGTTTTATAATGAAACAACTCCTTGAGCTGCTGGAAAGCTTTCTATCCTGCTAATACTCAGGACTAGATGAACGTAGGTCTCTGTGGAAAACCTTGGAGCGATCCTCTGATCTTCTTGTCCTGAGTCTTTCCCGAAGCCTGCCCCGAAGCCTGTCTGGTGTGGAGGGAGAATCTGGAGGCGGTTCAGGTGTTTCTGATCTCTCCACATTCTCTTCAGCCAAAGTTAACCCTTCTGGGTCCAGGTCTTTGGAAGCACTCATGACAATGGGATCTTTTTTTCTGTCATGCTGAAGCACACCTTTGGAACTGCAACAGAAGGTGTCTATCTCCAGACTAGATCAGATGGAAAGCTCTTTAATCTCTCTAGATTGAGAGCGAGGACCAAAGTCCAACTAAAATGCATACAGGACTTCCTCTTCGCAGATGATGCAGCCATTGTTGCCCACTCTGTTGAAGACCTCCAACAACTCATGAATCATTTTAGCAAGGCCTGCCAAGACTTTGGACTAACAATCAACCTGAAGAAAACACAATTCCTCCACTTTTCTTTGATCGTGAGTCTTGTTGATGTCAATATGTGGTGTTCCTTACCTCTCTTTGTTCACGGTTTTACTCTGCTACACACCAGGGAGTGATCAGTATCACAATCAGCACACTGATAACTATGTGTGATCGTAATACTAGGAAAACTAGAGCGTCTAGTGAAGATCAAATTGAGGTGATGCCAATACTTTGATCTTAGATGTCTACAGGAAATTCTGTTGAAGCTTCGTACAGTGGTGCCCCGCTTGACGGCGACCCTAGTAGATGACGAAATCGCTTGTCGATGAGTTTTTTGCAATCAATATTGTGATCGCAAAATGATGGTTCCAATGTTTTTTTGGGTTTTTTTGCATTACGTTGATTAAGAGCCTGCTTCGTGAACCATTTGTTCGCTAAACAATGATTTTTCCGGTTCCACAAAATGGCTTCCCTCCCTTTGCAAAATGGCTGCTTTCCAGACCCCTGCTTCGGAAGACAGTAATTTCAAACAGCTGATTGGCAGTTCTCTATGGGCAATCTTTGCTGGACAGTGAGGTATTTCCCCATTGGAACGCCTTGGCTGGTTTTCAATGCATTCCAATGGGGTTTTTTTTCTGCTTGATTTCATTTAACAGCGATTTTCCTGGACCGGACTATCGTCATCAAGTGGGGCACCACTGTATTAAAGAACGTGTTGCTGACACAAAGACCATAGTAACAGCATAACTCCAGCAAGTGTTGGCCATTTTCGTTCATCTTCCCAATGCCAAAACAGCCTAGACAAATGGGCCAAGAATTGTGATCAGCACCAACTCTAGTGTTAAAGTCTCCGAGAATGATCAGC
Source organism: Pogona vitticeps (assembly GCF_051106095.1). Taxonomy (NCBI): domain Eukaryota; kingdom Metazoa; phylum Chordata; class Lepidosauria; order Squamata; family Agamidae; genus Pogona; species Pogona vitticeps. Next base: position 79,263,520 of record NC_135787.1, on the reverse strand, counting down.
GGCTCGTTCTCTTGGATTTTTGTGATAGCTGCCAGATCATTGTAGAATTTGTCTCTGACTTCTGTTGCAGACAGCAGTGTTGGTGCATATGCACTAATGAGGGTGACTGGTCCTGCTGATGAGTGGAGCTGCAGAGACAGGATTCTTTCACTCCCCACAGTAGGTGGAACAACAGATCTCAGCAGAGTATTTCTGACCGCAAAGCTAACGCCATATTCCCTGGTCTCATTCAATGGTTTTCTCTGCTAGTAGAATGAGAAGTTTTTTTTCTTTGACCTGTCTGTCAATCTCATCTCTTGCAGGGCAATAATGGTTATCTGCAGCCTACTCAGTTCCATGTCAATGACAGCTGTCTTGCACACATCCATCAGAAAAGCCAGGGGTCATTGTCCGTACATTCCAGGTGCCCAACTTTAGTGCAGACGTTTTCTTATAATTGTTGCATGGTGCAGGGTTATTGATGTGCTTGTCGTCTTTCACCCTAAATCCCACACACTCTGTGAAGTTAACAGATTGTGGTAAGGCATCACCTTACTGCCCAGGTTAAAGCAGTTGGTAGCTACCTAGTGAGGTGCAATGCCCTCTCCCACCATCAGAAGTAGCACCTGGCATCATGCTCTATGCCAATTGAGCAAAGACTTATAACTGGTAACTGCTACTTTCTGTGTTCTTTTGATGCTGTATGCGAAGCTGGAGTGTCCTCTCCAAAGCACAAAGCCTGGGTAAAATAATATGGAGGATAGGCTGTTACCCAAGCAGCAACCCCCCTTCTCCACATTGCTGAAATAGTCCAAGGGAAAGGCAAGAGCAAATACAACTGGTTCCAGTGACATTACAGGAGTTGCCAGAATGGCATGAACTTTCTCTGGGACTCCAGCTCTGAATTTTGTCTCAAAGTTAACTCCTGAAGCCTTTTCCATCTGAAAAGTAATAGTAGCTAGGGAGTAATAATAGATCTTTATTTACCTAAAATAATTATGGGATCTTTCTATTCTTCCAAACATTAACAGAGGCTGCTATCCTTGGCCCATGTACCAGGAAGGCGGGAAACCCCTATTAATATAGTAGGATTTCCCTCAGTGTAACCATAACACTGTTTAAGCTCCAATACTAACATATTATCTTGTGCTTTCCACATATCCACCCACGTTGTCTTGCTGCCCCATAATTCCCAACATTCCTATATTTGTTCTTCTCTTTAAAAGATTTAAATATCTTTTTCTTGCCATTTTAATATTATTATTCATGTATTGATTCTAAAGCACTCTTGGCAGTTTTGTTTTTCATTGGTATTTACTTCAGTATCCAAGTATTTCCTTATTAAAGTGATACTTCTTTCTTTAGTCAGGAATGCAGGAAAAATGTGGCATGCTGAAGTATAGTGGGTGACAGATGAGTAAATAGTAGGCACAAAAAGAATGAAAAAATAAATTCCAAATGAAAGCGTTACTCTTAAAGGACAGGGAAGGGGAGAATATGCAGAGTATCGTGGGAGAAAAGTCATTTGCTCAGAGGACAAATGGCTGTATCCATGACAAGGTATATATAATAAAGTCCAACCCAAAACTGTAAATCAGTTGGATGTGTCTCACAGATCTGCCTCACAGAAGCAATGTGAATTCTTTCAGTCCACCAACTAGAGAAGCAGTGTGTGTGACAGGCAAGACCTTAAGGTGACCATAAATCCTCCAAGCTTTTGAGGACAGAGAAAGAGGAGGTTCCAATCCTTTGCCCTCATTTTCCAAACGTCTTGGTAAATGGAAAAAAATACTGAGGGCAGTAATTATTTCCAGAGCCAAAGGTCAGTTAGAGATGACAGAAGAAGTTTATGAAGCCAAAGGTTTTGTATGAGGGGAAGGTTAGAGTCTAATGTATCATAACGAACACTTCATAATACACCATTCTTTTTAAAAAATTCTCTTTACACTGAACTTCTACATCTTCAAATCACTCAAGGCTCTTTAAGAATAGCCGTCAGTTCATACTAAGCACACACCAAGTTCAAAGTATTTCCAAGTGAATAGGAATATTGACATTTCCCCATTTTATTCTAGTTTTTTTGTCTGTCTGTTTTTGCCATAGTTATAATGAATTTGTCTGTTCTTTGACAAATAAAAAATAAATGAGAGAAGAATTTTGATGAACAGACATATTAACACCTTAACAAAACAGTCACTATTTAATGTGATGGCTGGATTTTCTTTTTGCTTTGATTTGTAAAAACTTCTTCGCTATATTCTCTTCTAAAATAACCCCTGGGACATGCAGCAGTGAAACGATAAACACATTACCCAAAGTATGCATTAAAAGCCAGTCTGTAAAGCAATTACATCAGGTATAAATCTATGAGTGTTGAATTCTCCAGGACAATAGCAACATCAGCAAAAAACTGTAGATCATAGGAAAAATAAGAGACAAATGCATCATAAATAAGTTATTCTCAATTGGAAACATCTTTCTAAACATAAACGACTATTTGGCAAAGAAGGTTTCTCCCATGCAGTTTGATGAAGTAAGTCATTTGTTCTCAGGAAATAAACTAACAGATTCAAATTTGGAAGATGTATTTCAGCCTTTTTAGAACATATGTGTATGGTGATGGTGGGAACAAAAGCTTAGAAACCAGCAGATAGTAGCAGGCTGGGGAAGGGGGCATGGTCATATGGGGAAATTCAGAGGACCAGACTGACATATCAGCAGAAGCAGATTTAGTCTGGATATATAAGGTTCCTTATCCCTGCCCCAGAGGTAAATGAAATGTGGGAAAGAATGCTTTCCCCAAACTATCTAGTGACATAGCTATGCAAATATGAACATGAGTTGAAATGATTTGCTGTCACCAAAGTTCTATGCCCATAATTCCACACCTTTTGAATACAGCTTGGAAAGATACTTAAATATGGGGGTGGACAAAGTGGAGCCCATGAGCCACATGCAGCACCCCCAGGAGCTCATATGTTGCTTTCATGTGGCTAACTGTTCGAAATGTGCAATGCCAGAATGAGAAAAGTCTTATCGTTATTGTACAACTCCAAAGACTGTTTAATGTGAAGATTTTCAGAGGTTCAATGCTATTTAACTGCAGGCAGTCCTAAGCACTCTTGGGGCCCTGTTGATTCCAAAATTGGGTGGGGGATAAGTCAGCTCCAAACTGAAGAAGACATAAATGGCACTTGATAGCTTAATGAAGGAGATGCTGTGAGAGGGCTGCGGATGGCACATGTCCTCCAGATGGATTTGTGTACTCATTCTCCACAGGCCTGGGGAGTCCTCTTTGCACAACACAGATCACTTCCTGCACCACAGACCACATTAGCATTCAACAGCTGAGCCAAGAGGCTGGCCCTTCTCCTTTATTAATTTAAACATTTTAATATTCTCTATATGCAAAACATAATTAGAATTAATGGACTTCAGTGGTAATGTAGTGCTTGAAGCTAGTTACTGCATTAATCTTCTGCATATGATAAACATGAATTTTGAATTGCTTCACCACCAGCGAGGCTAGGAGCTCAATGCTGTTTGCTGATGTAGTGTGTGTCCAGATAATAATCATATCATCTGACAGAAAGAAGGAGAGAGAGAGAAAGAAGGAGAGAGAGAATCATTCTACTTTTGATGAGATAAGCAATTGGTCCTCCGGGGAGGAAATAAAACATGACTGATCTGGACTGATTATCAAACAGGATCCCATCATTAATCTATGAAGACAGTGTGTTGCCAGCAGTGAGAGCCTCAACCCTGCATTGAATGCAACTGGAAGGCAAAGGTTTTGCATACCACCACCAATTTCTCTTGTATTTCCAGATTTATATTTTGAAAAAGTTTTTTTAAAATCATTCTAGGTGTAACTTAGAGGCAAATGCAGATTTCATTTGTCTCATTTTTATTTCGTTTCTCCACATCCAAATAGCATTCTTGGCTGGCCCATGCTCTATAATGGGTTATAAGACTTCTCCCTTCTTTCCTCCAAGGAAATCTGTATGTACATTTGTGCATTTCCCTCCTTGGTCTAAACATATTTTTTACATTTTTACAGATTGATGTACTTGTTTTTAAAGTCAAATTTCCTATTGACTCAAGTGTGCTTGTGTGGAAATGGATTTCAAGAACAAGAGAGGCTTGTTCCACTTGCCATCTCAGGAGGTATAATAGAGCTGTTTTTTTTTACAAGGAAATGCATATCTTCCTTTTTGTTAAACTGTGCTTGATGCTAAATATCTGAGTTGTGTCAGTCATTTTAGACATGTAGATAGCAACTGAATGGGAAGTTCAATTAGAATTCAGACTCTGGGCTAAGGGTGGGGATTTTATTGCTTTCTGTCCTCAGTGTCCCAGCAAAGTCCACCTCCAGCAGGAGCTTCAATTAAATTAGCCACATTCACAGCTTATGTATGGGTATACTTACCATGAGTACACTATATGAACACTATATCGTTGCACTAGCAGACACTATTTCTGCCACGTGCAGACTGCAGTTCAGTTCTTAGCCCTCTCTCAATCCATTCTAATTTCTGTGTACAAACATTCCTACTGCCTCACCTGCATTCAATGAAAATGAGCATGGTATCTTGTATATATTCAATAATGTGTACTTCACTGGTTCTTAACCTTGGGTTACTCAGGAGTTTTGGACTGCAACTCCCAGAAGCCTTCACCACCAGCTGTCCTGACTGGGGTTTCTGGGAGTTGCAGTTCAAAAGCATCCGAGTAACAAAGGTTAAGAACCACTGATGTACTTCACTCCCAGTGATCTCACTCAGCCGTTTCAGGCAAGTGAAAGAAAGATACATAGTGTGGGAAAGGGAGAGATGGAGAGAGAAAGAAACTTGCAGGGTTACATTCCAGAGTCAAACATAAATTGCATGGCACTACCACCTGGAATCAGCTATCAGTAAGTGGAAATCACTGCACCCAATTACTTCTCAGACAAGCTGATGAGAATTATACCATGGGTGATGGTATCAAAAGCTACTTAGATGTCCAGGAGAATCATTAGGGTTAAACTCTATGCATCTTTCTTCCAGCAAAAGATAGCCCACAGGATGATCAAGGTAGTTTGTCTTTGAAGCCAGCCCCCACCCTCTCCTTGAACTGAAATTGATTGAAAAGATCACTCTTGCCTTTGGAGTTGCACAGCAGCCACCTAATCAATCCACATGTTTGTAAGGGAATATGGGAAGTTACAAGTTAAGGTACAAGACTGAGGGTGAAAGGGTTGACCTGTGTTCTGTCCTTACTATGGCTTCTAGGATAACTTTTAAGTTTAAAGAAAAGGGTTATTTTCCACCTCTTCTGGAAATTTCTTTCTTTCTTTCTTTCTTTCTTTCTTTCTTTCTTTCTTTCTTTCTTTCTTTCTTTCTTTCTTTCTTTCTTTCTTTCTTTCTTTCTTTCTTTCTTTCTTTCTTTCTTTCTTTCTTTCTTTTGTTACTCTAGTTACAGCCTGCCTTTCTCCCAATGAAGTGGTTCACAACAAGATACAACAGTTTAAAAAGTGTACATACATTTACAATCACAATAAATTAGAATATTAAATACAATTAAACCAATAGCACTATTAAAAACATTGCTAGCCCAAAACAAATTCAAAGACATTTAAAACACATTATAAAAAGTGAATATGCTGCAGCTCCCACTAATAAAACTCCAATCCCACCAGGGCATTCAGAAATCGAAAGCCAGTTTAAATGGGAAGGTTTCTGCCGGTGGTGGAAGGACAGCAAGGAGGGGTCCAATCTAGCCTCTTGCAGAAATTCTATAGACTGGAAGTAGCCACTGAAAATGCAATTTACCATCAAACATGCCTCCTATGGTTGCGGGACTGAGGGAGGACCGCTTCCCTAAAGATCTCAGTAATTGGGGTAGATTATATGGGAAGAAATGATCCTTCACATAGCATGGAACAAGCTGTACAAGGCTTTTAGGCCATAACCAGAACTTTGAATTATGCCTGGAAATAGACTGGCAGCCAGTGACATTGTAGTAACAAGGGAGTTATATGATCCCTGTGACAAGCTTAGGCTGCGGTCAGACTAGAGAAATGCCCCCGCTTTCTCACGTCTTCTGCTTCCTGTAGAATCATGTGTTGTAGTCATGTGACATATATTCCATGACCATGGGTCATCCTTTTTTTTTACCGTTCCACATTTTTAGTTAAATTAGATATGATACATGTGTCTACACCCCTGCAGTGAGGCATATACTTTCCTCTTTTTTGTGTTTCTCTGCCCCTACTTTTTTTTTTTTTTAAAAAAATGCCTTTTTTAAAAAAAATGTTCAGGTACATTGGTGGGTTGGCAAAAAACCCCTTGCTGGCCACATACTGAACTGCAGCTAGGGTGTTCTGCAGGAGTCTCCCAGAACCACCATCTGTGTTCACCCCTCTAGGAAGGACCAAAGCCATGCAAGATAGTACTTCCAAGTTCCATCCCAGTGAGGCAACCCAGAAGAATGACATGGCCAAGAGATACAATATAGTGAGTACCCAGCTCACTGTTTGCATAATTATGTTATAAACTATCCAGGAAGTGCTCCAGCACTATTGGCTGTATATAAGTCAAAACAAAAAACAAGAGATCAAAGCAGAAACAACAGAGGCACACTCTCCTTGTCCTGGTGCAGGTCACCAAAGCTATTTCAGTCCCATAAACAGGTCTGAAACAAATACTGAAATAGATCTGTTGTTGTTATGTGCTGTCAGGTCAAAAAACAACATATAGCAACCCTTACAGGGTTTTGAGGTAAGTGAGATATTTAAGGAGTGGCTTTACCAGTTCCACTGCCCAAGTCAGTTTCCATGGCTGAGTGGGGATTCTAATGCTGTTCTCCAGAGTCCTAGGCCATCTCTCTGTCTACTACACCATAAAGGTAAAGTTTCCCCTTGACAATTTTGTCTAGTTGTGTCCGACTCTAGGCAGCGGTGCTCATCTCTGTTTCCAACCCATAGAGCTAGCGTTTGTCCGCAGACAATCCTACATGGTCACGTGGCCAGCGTGACTAGACACGGAACACCGTTTACCTTCCCACCAAGGTGGTACCTATTTATCTACTCACATTTTGGCATTTTTGCATGCTATCGAACCACTAGGTTGGCGGGAGCTGGGACAAGCGACGAGGGCTCACTCCGTCATGTGGATTCGATCCTACGACTGCAGGTCTTCTGACCTTGCAGCACAGAGGGTTCAGCGGTTTAACCCACAGTGCCATCACTTCTAAATAGACCATTTCATCTAGAAACCTCTGGAGCTGAGAGGCCACAACACATTCCAGCACCTTGCCCAAAAATGTATCATTAGAGACTGGCTAATAGCTGTCCAATATAGTGGGGTTAACAGAGATTTTTTTAACAACAAAAAAGAACAAATAAATGAATTTTTAAAAAGGCCTTATACTTGCGTGTTCTAGAAAAGATGGGATTATGGCTTCAGTCACTCCACTTATTCACTCAGCCAATCTTTTCTTGATGGGTTCAATAAGCCAGGAAGGACAAGGAATACAGCAAACGTGGTAGATCTCACATCATCTGCCCACATCCTTGGGCTGCACAAATTGGAAGAAACCCATTAATACATGGCAAGCAGATATAAAATTTACATCTGTAGGATCTATATGCTACAGGACTTAGAGCAGATCTGAGCAATTTTGTCTGCAAAGTAATGTGTACATTCTTCAAAGCAGGCTGTAAAGTTCCACATACTCTTCTTGTGGACCAGGATGTAATAGGCCTTCAACTTCCTCAAAACAGACCCACTGGAGAATTCTATACAGATGTGATGGAGGCAGAGAAGAAGGTTGTCTTCATTACCACCACCACTACCACACCATTTTTTCTACTTGAAGAAGTACACAGATGTCAGTATCAGGGAAAAGGAGTTTTTTTTTACTGAAAAACTGTAGGTAAGAGAAAGTTACAAAATGGCACTGTATAAATAAACACCAAACAGTCAAGTGAAACATAACATCTTCCACTCACTATACAAAACAGACCCGTGCTGCCCTATCAGATCTAGCTAGATCTGTAAGGAAACTACACCTCTCGCAAAGAAGAAAGAATTGTAATCCAGGGATGTGAATCTTGCTGACCTCACTCTTGGAGATAAACCAGGAAACAAATTCTTATCTGCACACATTTTTCCTCTACTGAAAGAACACCAAAAACTGGCACCACAAATAGATTAGCTTCTCCATTTCCAACACTTTTCTGATCTCCTTGTCTACATCCACTTTTTCAGAAGTCCCGTGCTTGTTGTTTTTTTCTGACAAAAATACAGTGGACCCTCTACTTACGGAATTAATCTGTGGCTGCAAGTTGAAAAGTCTGTAGGTCGAATCTCCATTGACCTACAATGCATTGAAAACTGATTAATCCCATAACTGGCAGTTTTTATTCTATTTTTGTTCCATTTTGGGTTTTTTTCTGGTCTGTAAGTCAATTCTCTGGCTGCAAGTCAAATCTAAATTTTGCAGCCAGAGAAGTCTGTAACTCGAAAAGTATGTAAGTCGAGCCATCTGTAAGTCGAGGGTCCACTGTACAAAACGTCAGGATTAATACAGAAAAAAGGTGAAAAACAAATAACCAAACAAAAATAAAGCAGAAGTAAGTATCCAGGACCTTGTTTTTATATGAAACCACATAAGTCTGCTCTTCAGTTTCTACTTAGTTAAAAAAGCACAATTATAGATTTTAGGTTTCAGAATGTGGCAGAACAGGGAAACAAAACTGCAGCATCAGTAAATAATAATTATTATAAAAAGCTTGCAAAAACAAGCAAAAAAAAAAACCTAGCTTCACCATTGATTTGAAAGAGCAGATAGCATGCAAGTCATCAAACATAACTATTAAATGCTGAAAGTCGCCAAATAAATAGTTCATATTTTTGATTTAAATTGTGAGGGTTCAACTTTTGGCTCCATCTTTGAATCAAGGAAATCAGACAACTTTTGTTGCTTAGAAAAAAGTGAAAGATTTATTGGTGTATTTAACAATAAACAAGTGTCCTGAACATGATACCGTATTTTTCGCTCCATAAGACGCACCTTTCCATAAGACGCACCAAATTTTTAGGAGAAGAAAACAGGAAAAAATTATCTGCTTTCTTCTCCTAAATTTTGGTGAGCCTTATGGAGAGGTCCATCTTATGGAACACACCCTAGGGTCCTAGGGTGTGTTCCAGGACCCTTTGGAGCCTCCCCCTGCCTCCCTCGGGGGCGAGAGGGGGTGAAATCGCCACCTTCTGGGGCTCTTCTGAAGTTTCTCAAGCCTCAGAAGAGCCCCCAAAGGTGGTGATTTCATCCCCTCTGGCCCCCAGGGGAGGCAGGGTCAGTCTCCAAAGAGTCCTAGAACACACCCTAGGACCCTTTGGAGACTCACCCTGCCTCCCCCGGGCGACAGAGGGGGCAAAATAGGCAGCTTCCAGGATCTTTTCTGAGCCTTTCCAGGCTCAGAAAAGGTCCTGGAAGCTCCCGATTTTGCCCCCGCTGTCCCCGTGGGGGTGGGTGGCTGGGAGCCTGGCAAGGGTCCAAGGGAGCCTCCCACCCCCCCATGGGACCAGGGGGGGTAAAATCGCCAGCTCCCGATTTTACCCCCCCTGGCCACGTGGGGGTGGGTGGGGGGAGGGTGGCATGGGTCCAAGGGAGGGTCCCTTGGACCCTTGCCACCCTCCACCCACCCACCCCCACGTGGCCAGGGGGGGGTAAAATTGCCAGGTTCTGGGAGTGTTTGGAGGCTCCCCAAGCCTCCAAACACTCCCAGAAGCTGGCGATTTTAACCTCCCTAGCCACGTGGGGGTGGGTGGGGGGAGGGTGGCATGGGTCCAAGGGAGGGTCCCTTGGACCCTTGCCACCCTCCACCCACCCACCCCCACGGAGCGGGGGGTTTTTAAAATCGCCAGCTTCTGAGTGTGTTTGGAGGCTTATCAAGCTTCCAAACACTCCCAGAACCTGGCGATTTCGCCAGGGCTGGCCCCATGGGGGGGTGGGGGGCGGGTGGCAAGGGTCCTGGAAGGCTCCCTTGGACCCTTGCCACCCTCCACCCCCCCCATGGGACCAGGGGGGGTAAAATCGCCAGGTTCTGGGAGTGTTTTGAGGCTTGGGAAGCCTCAAAACACTCCCAGAACTTGGCGATTTCGCCAGGGCTGGCCCCGCGGGGGGGGTGGGGGGCGGGTGGCAAGGGTCCTGGAAGGCTCCCTTGGACCCTTGCCACCCTCCACCCACCCCCCCATGGGACCAGGGGGGGTAAAATCGCCAGGTTCTGGGAGTGTTTTGAGGCTTGCGAAGCCTCAAAACACTCCCAGAACTTGGCGATTTCGCCAGGGCTGGCCCCGCGGGGGGGGTGGGGGGCGGGTGGCAAGGGTCCTGGAAGGCTCCCTTGGACCCTTGCCACCCTCCACCCACCCCCCCATGGGACCAGGGGGGGGTAAAATCGCCAGGTTCTGGGAGTGTTTTGAGGCTTGCGAAGCCTCAAAACACTCCCAGAACTTGGCGATTTCGCCAGGGCTGGCCCCGCGGGGGGGGTGGGGGGCGGGTGGCAAGGGTCCTGGAAGGCTCCCTTGGACCCTTGCCACCCTCCACCCACCCCCCCATGGGACCAGGGGGGGTAAAATCGCCAGGTTCTGGGAGTGTTTTGAGGCTTGCGAAGCCTCAAAACACTCCCAGAACTTGGCGATTTCGCCAGGGCTGGCCCCGCGGGGGGGTGGGGGGCGGGTGGCAAGGGTCCTGGAAGGCTCCCTTGGACCCTTGCCACCCTCCACCCACCCCCCCATGGGACCAGGGGGGGTAAAATCGCCAGGTTCTGGGAGTGTTTTGAGGCTTGCGAAGCCTCAAAACACTCCCAGAACTTGGCGATTTCGCCAGGGCTGGCCCCGCGGGGGGGTGGGGGGCGGGTGGCAAGGGTCCTGGAAGGCTCCCTTGGACCCTTGCCACCCTCCACCCCCCCCATGGGACCAGGGGGGGTAAAATCGCCAGGTTCTGGGAGTGTTTTGAGGCTTGCGAAGCCTCAAAACACTCCCAGAACTTGGCGATTTCGCCAGGGCTGGCCCCGCGGGGGGGTGGGGGGCGGGTGGCAAGGGTCCTGGAAGGCTCCCTTGGACCCTTGCCACCCTCCACCCACCCCCCCATGGGACCAGGGGGGGGGTAAAATCGCCAGGTTCTGGGAGTGTTTTGAGGCTTGGGAAGCCTCAAAACACTCCCAGAAGCTGGCGATTTTGCCAGTCCTGGCCGCTGCGTGGGTGGGAGGAGCATCGCAAGGATCTGAGTGAGCTCCCAGGACCCTTGCGACGTTCCCCCCACCTGGAAGCTGGCGATTTCGCCGGTGCTGGCCCCGTGGGGGCGTGGGGGAGCCTCGCAAGGGTCCTGGAAGGCTCACCCGGACTCTTGCGACGCTCCCCCCCATGGGGCCAGCAGCGACGAAATTGCTGCATTCACACCATTAGACGCACTGACTTCCCCACCCACATTTTGGAGGGGGGAAAGTGCGTCTTATGGTGCAAAAAATACGGTAATTATCTCTGTCTTCTTCTGCCAACGGGTTCGGAAGGGGTCTCCATTTTTCAAACACAAGTGGGTTTCCACAACTATTGTTCCAAGGCCTTGATAAAATGGAAGGGACCCAGTTTCTTATGGTCTGCCCCTTCTGGTCATCCAACAGGGGCACGGTCTCCTCATCCATGCAGTCATCCCCTGGATCCTTCCTTCAGTCTCTTGGCTCTCCCAGGATCCTCCCTGTAACTACTTCTCCTCCTCTCCATTACTCTCCATCCCAACCTTTCTCTCTCCTCTCTCTCTACATGTTCCTTTTCTTCACTCAGTTTTCTCCTCCACTCTCTCACCTCTGCCTCTCCCCAATACGAAGGTCTAGATGGAATCTCTGATCTTCTCCTATAATCTTCCTCTTCTCTAGGGACCCTCAATCCTTCCCATTCTCCAGTCCATTGGTCCTGCATTCACACCCATTCCCAGCTGGGTGGCAACTGCCCCTCCTTCCTTCCTACCTCTCCCGCTCCTTCTTCAATCGCTACCCTCTTTTTACTCTCCTTTCCTGCCATTTCTCCCTGGACTTCCTCCACTTTCAATCTCTGTATGTTCTACATCAATTTCTCTATCCTTGCCTCCTGCTGGGATTCCTCTGGAGCGGGCCCGAGGTTTTCGTCCTTTGCTTTGCTGTTGAGGAGGGACGGCTCTCCAGCGAGAGGGGCACCCCTCTCGCCATCTGTCTCACATAAATGCATGACATGATGCCTCTTTATGCTCTTTTTTAAAAAAATAAATCAGTTCGTGACAGCCTCATGTAACACATTACTGTGCTACACCTTCATATTGTTAGAGTTGCTACGATCAGCCAGCATTATTAACAAAAGGATGTGAAGGACTGCTGGCTGCCTCCTTTGCAGAGAAAAGGCATGTTTCCCAAAACAGCTTCAAAATCATGTTTCTTAAAAACTGACATTCCCTTTTGTTTATTCCCTTCTTAACAACATTAAATATTTGAAAACAAAACTAATTGCTGCGGGTATATATTTTTTCTTTTTTCTTTCTTTTTTTTTTGAAGTAGTAACACCTTTGCAAATTAGATTTGAAGGACAATGCATGGCAAGTAAAGACTAGGACTTTTGAGAATGAACGTGAGAATAATGCCTGTTAAAAGTGAATTTTATGCATCTGATGTGTGGTCTGTCCCCCCTCCCTGCATGTTCGTCATGATTTCTGAAGCTCTTTGTTCTTTAACTTGCTGACATTCTTCCTTGATTGAGATGCTAATTATTTCCATTTGACAATTTGCTTTTAGGGACAGATTCAAGTGCAATTATAAAATGCAAAGTATGTGCTTTCCACTATAAATTGGGACACTCCGCCTTTACCAATAGGACCATACGGCCACTGAAGATCAAGGCAAAGAACAATTTAAGATCCACAAACTCCCCACAGTGAGCCAATTATTCTCTCTGAAGCGGCTGTTTCTCTCATCATCTTTGGAGTTCTAGTTGCTTGAACAATGAAATTACAATCAAGCATTGATTTTGCACCATATTCAACCCCTTATGCATAAACTTTCAATGGGAGACAATCTGGACAACTAATGACCCCTCAAATGTGTTCTGTCAAGGGTCATCTGGCAGAAATCGAGTTATAACAAAGAAATGGAAACATCTGAATCCGCTTCCTGGGCATCTATATTTTTTATATGCCACAAACACCACTGTATTCAGAAGCAAGGTACTTGTAGCACAAAGGACTTGTTTACAAGTAGAGATATGATATTTGTATTCATACTCCAGGGGAGAATGAATATGAATATCACCATTACAGGTGACAGGGCCAATTGGACACTTCGCCCAGAACTGGGCCATCCACTTACTTCTTCCAGTGTGGTGCAAACCCTGTCATTGTTTGTGCCGTGCAAGTCATGGAAGTAGCCCAGATGGGGTGTCCCCACCTCCCTGAGCTGCTGACCAGTCTGCCAAGGAGTCAGGATGAGGAATCTTCCTGCTCTGCTGCTCCAAAAAGCCTAGTCACCTATAGTGGTGACATTCATAATACAGATGTTCCATCTTTATTTACAAGGCTATTCCAGGAGACTTCCAGAAACTCTATTAGCTTTGAACATATAGTGTATATTCTCATCAAGTCTTGTTTTGAAAGAAAATGCTCAGGTTCAGTGCCCACAAATGGAATGTCTGGATGGCCTTATCACTAGATTCTTGGAAAAAGGAATTTGACCCCTGGATCTAGGGGTTACCCACCTTTGCAAGAAATGCAGAGATAGCTGCAAGCTACAAAATGAATGTTTTGTTTGTTTAGTCATTAAGTCATGTCCGACTCTTTGTGACCCCATGGACTAGAGCACGCCAGGCCCTCCTGTCTTCCACTGCCTCCCGGAGTTGGTAGCTTCAATGACACTGTCCAACCATCTCATCCTCTGTTGTCCCCTTCTCTTGCCTTCACACTTTCCCAGCATAAGGGCCTTTTCCGGGGAGTCTTCTCTTCTCATGAGATGGCCAAAGTATTGGAGCCTCAGCTTCAGTATTTGTCCTTCCAGTGAGCACTCAGGGTTGATTCCCTTCAGAATTGATAGGTATTATTCTCCTTGCACTCCAGGGGACTCTCAGGAGTCTCCTCCAGCACCACAATTCAAAAGAATCAATTCATTGGCAGTCAGCCTTCTTTATGGTCCAGCTCTCACATACATCGCTGCTGGAAAAACCATAGCTTTGACTATGCGGACCTTTGTCAGCAAGGTGAGGTCTCTGCTTTTTAAGATGCTGTCTAGGTTTGTCATTGCTTTCCTCCCAAGAAGCAGGTGTCTTTTAATTTTGTGGCTGCTGTCACCATCTGTAGTGATCATGGAGCCCAAGAAAGTAAAATCTCTCACCGCCTCCATATCTTCCCCTTCTATTTCCCAGGAGGTGGTGGGACCAGTGGCCATGAAAATGAATGGTACTCTGAGCTTATTGTGCAAGTCATGTAGATTTGGCTAAATTATTGACAATCCATGTCCAAAATGTAGCAGCCAGATTGCTGACTGGGGCTGGTTACGGGGATCACATGCAGCAGCTTACAGGGATCCTAAAGCAGCTTGATTGACTGCTAATCAGTTTCCGGGCATAGTTAAAAATGCTGGTTTTAAAATATAAAGCTCTAAATGGCCTAAGTCTAAGCTATCTCAAAAACTTTATCTTCCATTATGAGCTGGCTCGGGTGTTAAGATAATCAGGAGAGGCCTTTCTCATGTTCCTACCACCCTCACAGGTGTGTCTGATGGAGACACAGAAGAAGACCTTCTCTGTTGCTGCTCCCAGACTTTGGAACTTCCTCCCACAGGAAGCTAGACTAGCCACATCTTTTCTGTCCTCCCAGAAGCAGTAAAAGACCTTTCTTGTCAGGCAAGCCTTCCCTCAGTAACCATTCTGTTTTCCCCAAAATAAGACCTAACCTGAAAATAAGCCCTAATATGATTTTTCAGGATGCTTGTAATATAAAACAAGCTATAGTTAAGTGAAACCTTGCCCTCCACCATTGAGCAGCAACCAAAAGAAGATGACATGACTGTATTTGGATACATGCAGATTGTTGTACATAAAAAAAAAAACATCCCCTGAAAATAAGCCCTAATGTATTTTTTGGAGCAAAAATTAATATAAGACCCTGTCTTATTTTCAGGGAAACACAGTAGCTACCTATATGAAATTTTTAGATGGATTGTTCTGCATTTCTGTTTTGACTGGATTTTTAATACAGTACTACTTTTGTTTTTCATTTTTTTTGTTTTCCATTTCTCAGAGTGGCATGTGTTTTTTTCAATATTTGTTTACTTTTGTTCTTAGCTTTCATATTGCCTTTTAATGATGTAAGCTGCCTCTTTATATTCATTGTTCTTAGCTTTAAATGTTGTCTTTTAATAATGTTACCCACCATTGTATACTCATTGTTTTCATCTTTAAATGTTGTATTTCAATGTTGTAAGCCACGTTGGGTCCTTTTCAAGGAGGAAGGTGGGGTAAAAATATTTGAAACAAATAGACAGACTAATGGAATTGCTCTGTTCACAAACCAATCGGATGTATTCATTGCACACACCTGCATAGTAAATTAAAATAAAAAGGAATAAGTATCAGCCAAAATCCCCCTGCATAAACTTGCGACATGCCAATCAAATGACTTCAACTTTCTGAATTGTGGGAATTTCTTGAGGTCTACTTTTAAAATCTCTTCACTGGCTGAATTGTTATTATTCTGATTTAGGGCTGTTATTTCTAGTTGTCTCATTCGCAATTCATGTTCCATTTCTCTTTTTCTGGCTTCTGCCTCTGCCTGTCTCGCTTCAGCTCTTTCTCTGGCCTCTAACTCAGCTCTCAATTGCCTCAGTTGAAATTCCTTTTCCCATTTCCACTTTTGAAACTCTAGGGAGGTTAGAGTAGTTTCTCCTTCTCCCTTTGAGGCATCATCCTTCTCTTCCTGAGTAGCATCATCCTGCTCCGCTACCTCCAGAGTACTTTCCTCTTTGTGAGGTAACCCTTGTCCTTCAGGTACCTCCATTATTAACTTTTTCCCTCTCTTAGGAGGCATGGCTTATCTGTATTCTCAGTTTCAAAACAAGCCTTGTTTTAAAAGGGACCTTTTTTTCTCTTTCTGTTAGGGAGAGATCCACTTAGTAGCTTTGACAGTTTAGCCTAGGCTTGCTTTGCTACTTTATTATTCCAGGCACCCTTGACTTTCAGCCACACACACTTACCTGTATTACTGTTTATTTTATTTCAAGCTCCGCTGCTTGTTTCTGTTTCCCTCAGATCTGTGTTTTGACCCTGGCTTCTGCATCTTGTCCTCTCAGCACTCTCTTCTCAGAGCCTAGGTCCCCAAAGCTAGCCCACTGGTCCTTCACAATCTTGAGGTAAACCTTAAACTGTTGAATTTTCCCTCAGAGCTTCCCCTTTTCTGTAGTCCTTCCCTGGTCTGCCCACTCCTGCCCTGACAGCACCAGACTACTAGGTTCCCTAAGCTCAGGAAATTCAAGTTTTCTTTTGTTTACTGAAATCTTTTGGCTCACTGGATTCAGTGATGAGAATATTTAATTTAAATTAATTGAACACTTCCTATCCCTCTTTTCAGATTCTGTGGCTCCTCTGGGACTCCCTTTTGCCCGGGGAAGACTTTTGGAGCCTTAAAAAAAAGCAAGCAAAAAACCCTACTTAAGCACCACTGCTGGATGTAAATCATACTGCCTCTCACTCTCAGAGAGAGAAAAAATGAGGAAAGAAAAATAAGGTTTCTCATCCCATGCAGGGAACTTTACCTGTACAAAATCCCCCCCCCCACAAGAACTAAAGGATTCCTCAGACGTTTCTGTGGAAGTAGACTTGTCCATAAAAGCTCTCATGAAAATATAGCCGTTAGTCTTTAAAGTGCCACAAT
This sequence comes from Pogona vitticeps, assembly GCF_051106095.1. Classification (NCBI taxonomy): domain Eukaryota; kingdom Metazoa; phylum Chordata; class Lepidosauria; order Squamata; family Agamidae; genus Pogona; species Pogona vitticeps. The sequence continues at coordinate 79,246,618 of NC_135787.1, read as the reverse complement.
GTTTTTGTCTTCTCTATTTTTTACTTTTATTTTATTTTTGCCTGACAAACTGGACAGGATCCCTGAACAGAGGAGCATCTTTCACCCACAGGATTCATCAGAAAGGGTTTAAAACTTAACATAATTTTGCAGTTTCTTGGGGAGAAGAACTGTTTCAGGGAAGGTGGTGGAAAGCCTCATCCAATATAAAATCTTAAAACCACATAGAAGAACAAGCCTTGCTAAGGGAAAATTAACATAGCTTCTGTAAGGACAAGTCTTGCCTTTTAGAATTCTTTGAAAAAGTCAACAGGCATGTGGATGCGGGCAAACCAGTGGATATGGTCCCTCACCAAAGGCTACTGAGAAGACTCCACAGTCAGGGGATAAGAGGGCAGGTCCTTATATGGGTTAAAAATTGGTTGAGAACCAGGAAATGGAGAGTAGGTGTGGATGGGCAATTTTCAGTATGGGGAAAAGTGAAAAGCAGCGTGTCCCAGGGATCTGACCTGGGACCCCTGCTTTTCAACCTGCTCATAAATGACCAGGAGACAAGCATAAGCAGTGAAGTGGCAAGGTTTGCAGATGACACAAAGCTTTTCCGGGTGGTGAAGACCAGAAGAGATTGTGAAGAGCTCCAGAAGGATCTCTCCTAACTGGAAGAATGGGCAGCAAAGTGGCAAATGCTTTTCAACATAAGAAAATGTAAAGTAATGCACGTTGGGGCAAAAAAATATCTAAACTTAATTATCACCTAATGGGTTCTAAGCTGTCCGTGACAGATCACAAAAGATATCTTGGTGTGCTGGAGGACAGCTCGATGAAAGTGTCAATTCAGTGTTTGATGGCAGTGAAGAAAGCCAATTCCATGCTAGGTATCATTAAAAAGGGGACTGAAAATAAAACAGCCAATATTATAATGCCATTGTACAAATAAACTAATTTTTGTCGGTAGGTGGGTAAACTTTATGTTGCCAGGAAGTCCGAGTAGTGAGTTTCAGCATGCCAAAAATTGGTGAGAATGAGAAATTTTGTGCGGTACTCCTTACTGTACTTCAGGACAGCTATGTTTGATGGTAACAACAGCTCACTAAATATCTGAAGGGCCACAGTGCTGCATTATTCTGTGCTACTGAGCAGTATCCCTGTGAAATGTCCCTTAAGTATCTGTGACACAGAGGAAACAGAATATATGAACTGGATCCAAGCCAAACTAGTTACTATTGTATCACTGAAATCTGTGTTAGTCATACCGTAACGTAGGTCCCATTGATTTGAATAGGAACTAAGTTAGTTCAGGAACAACTCAATAACATCTATGGCTTCTGTCAATGTTTATGTCCTCAAAGGAAATATTTTCAAATGAAGCATTTGTTCCTCCATCCATCCATCCATCCATCCATCCATCCATCCATCCATCCACCTCAAATATTTAACAACTGAGTAGCAACCCAAAGAATCAAATATTAATTGATCTGGAAAAATACATTACAGTGTGCTTGGGGTCACATCCATAAATGGCAAAAAACTGATAAAAAGCCATGCCCTTTAATATTGTACCCATTATACTGAAATATATTCTTTCCCATATTTTTGAGGATTTCAACCAGTTTTCAACAGGGAGTTTGATTCTTTTGGTGGTCCTATGAACGTGAATAATGAAGGTGGATTGATCATGGAAAGCCTCTGTAGTTGTTGCTTTGGTATGGAATTCCTAAAGATCCTCTTGCCCCTTTGTCCTGCAGTGATGCATGCTGTATGAACTATTACTTGGAATTAGTTCAAAAGAATGACTTGTTGATGCTTTTCCTTAGGGGGGAAAAAGAAAAAGCGTCTGCAAATGCAGTGTTTTGCTTTTTCAATGAAGGAAATGCATTTTGATATTCTGATTTTCTTTCTGATCTGCAGGAAATAAAGGTCTGCTACTATTATACCAACCCAGAACTACAGCTGAAGAAAATACTACAGGTGGTGAAAAATCAATAGAATTATAAATCAATAGAATTATGACTGAAAAACATCTGTCTATTCAGGCTTGAGTTTTAAAGTTATTTAATTGACAGAACTGTACCACAAGAGCAAAGGATACTCTCCAGAAGTTGGAGTGACTGCCCCACATGGACTCTGAAAGCTCTGCTTTGTTAAATTGTGGTGACAGAACTGGTGAGGCTTAGAGAGTTGTGGGAAGGACATGTTTACTTGGAGAGGCTTTTCTGCTCTAATCCATCATTCCAAGGAGCAGCAAGAATTCCTGTTGATGAAAAAGTAGCTCAGGTGATGTGGTCCAAACTGAAGCTAATGATTCAGTTGCCAAGTGGCTGACATTTTTTGAGCACAGAGTCTATAAAGAAACAGCCCCCCCCCCCTGTTGGCTTACAATTTAATTGACATGGCTACAGACGGAAATGGTTCTGGGTGAAACAACCCAAATGGTAAGCAGAATCTGAGAATCAATTATTGAAACTAAGCCTACCTGAATCTCCCAAATCAATTCAGGTATCAACAAGGCCAGAAACATCACCACAAAATCAGAATTTATTGGCATGCATCAAATGATTAATCTAAAAATGAGAGGGCCAAAATTCACCTTAACTTAAAATGCTGTGGAAATCTTAAGAATCCGTAAAAGACTACTGAGAGCTGGCTGTACCATTAGGGAGAATGAGACTCCTGCTACAGGTAGAAAATGTTGGGTAGTGTGAATGGTGAACAAATTGTTAATGCATTAAGTTTTTTATGAGATAGAATCATATTTCTAATTTATGCTTGTGTAAGGGAACCTGATAGAGTAGTAAATTGCTTCTCAAGAGCAAAGTGCTGATTGTGTTCCTGGTCATTCACCTAATTGTCTAATTGGATATGACCCCAGAACTCAACCAGTATCTTATAATGGGCAGCAATTTGCCACTTGAATAATTCTACTTATTCAAAAGGAAACCAGCAATAGGATTCTGGCAACTGTATCTTCAGTGTTACAAATGAAGAGAGGTGTGTGAGTTGTGTGCGCTTTTTAAAAGCGATTGTGTTAAAACAACGTGTCTGGGTTTTGGTTTTTTTTTGTTTGTTTGTTTGTTTTTTTTTTTTGGACATATACCTTTTAACTCAGGGGAAGAGTGTCCATTTGCTAGTTCTACTCCAGTCTTTAGCTACTTAATGAATTACATATTGACTGAAATCCAATTCTAAGTTACAAATTAGTATAGAACCATGGAATCAAAGGAACTTATGAAGGAATTGACACACCAAACCCCCACTGCTTCAATGGGTCTACTCTAGTTGTGAGTTACTAGTGGATCTCTGTCCACTATCTCTTAGAATTTTTTTAAGTGTTCTTAGTTCCAATAGTCTTCAAGAGCATATGGAAACCTGTCCAAAGGATAGCAGTCATTGTGGCATGGTAGCAGTCCATTTTCATTATCTGTCAAGGAGCAACTCAGGGATGATCCATACTGTGTAGACAACTCATGACTAGAAGACAAATTTGTATGCAATTGCTACAACCAGAACATTTCTGAGCTCCCTAATTTGCCAATTAGCTGCAATTGGTCTTCAGGATGTTTGTGCTTTCCTCCTTTGCAAAATTAATTTTGCAGATGCAAAAGCTCTTCCCTTAGTCATATTTCTTGAATAGTAACGTGATCAAGATCTAATGATGGGCTATCTGTAGATTATCCTTTGGTCCTTAATTGGAAAGAGTCTTGAAAACTGATGTTCTCAGAAATTAATGCCATCACTTTGACCAAACTATTTGGGAGGGAAAATGCAGATGTATATCCATTTGCCCAGGGGTAAGACTCATTAAAATGAATGGGCCTTGCTTTTCACTAAATATGCATAGGATTGTCCTGTCGACTGTGAAATCTGTATTCAAAAAGAGAATTTCTAAAAATCAAAAAGAAACAAAGAAAAGAAAAAGACACTGAATAAGTTTTTGTGTGTAAAATTAATGCTGCTTAGTAATAAAAATGGCAATACAATTTATTAAATGAGTGGTACTTAAATTATTCAGATTTCTCATTAATTTTGTAGAATGTGTCTAGCTTCAGTGATTACATATTAATACATAACAAACTTTCATTCCAATAAATGTATAGCAAGATAACTTTGGAAACAGCCCTGATGGAAAACAGTCTATGGCTTACTATGCAACAGATTCAATAATGATGAGTTTTAAAGGAAAGCACAAGAGATTGTCCAGTCCTATAAAGGAAAAAATATTATCACTCAGTTAGTCTTTGAATCATTGATTATACAATGAAAATTGTAAATGTGTGATAGGAAATTAGTGAAGAAGGAGATTGCAATGAGGGATATGAGGAGAAAGCAGTAGACCAATAGTCTGCAAAATGTCCCAAAAACGTGATAAAAGATGTTATGAAATGGTATAAATCACCAACTTTATTTTTCAAAATCATTTGCTCCCCAAGCCTGGAAATAACGACGCAGACAACTGACTTGGGTTTGAATATGGGCCACACTTTATTAATGCTAGAATAATTCAACCAAGTAGAGAACCAGTTCCAAACTTGAGGGGGCCTGCGGTAGTGCAGGGAAATAACTCCATAGAGTTCCTTATTAGCCAATGGGCGAGTCCCAGGCCCCAGGTTCCATCCATCTGATGACAGAAGGAACCTCTAAGGCCTACTAACACCCCGAACCTCTAGCCATCGCATTTGATGACCTTTGGTTCGAAAGTGTGCAAGCACCTCAGTCGCTTACGGTCCTGTAATCGCACGATCCGCAGAAACCGTCAGGACTGGGGTGTAATTAATTTTAATAATTACCAACGGGAGACACCGTGACAACCAGTTATTCCCGCACTACCCGCCCGTGTGACCGATTATAAAAGTTCCACCCCCAAATTTAGCCCAATTAAGAAAAAAAAAACCCTTTCCAGTGTGGGATAGGCGAAAAATCCCCCCATCCACCAGCCAATCAGGATGGAGGTCAAAAATTCCTATCCGGCCCCAAACAACAGGCGACCAAAATCACACTAGAAAAAAGGGTTGGGCGGGTGGGTGCCAAAAGCGAAAGAGAAAGACGTCCCGGCCAGCGCTGCCTTATATCCTCCTGACCGGGCTATAACCACGTGGCCCCTGTTGTCGGCTACGTCATCCCAGGCTGGGGGAGCAAAAGAGGCGTGCGGAGCTCAACAGCGCGAACAGGCGCCGTTCGCGCGCGCGGGTACTTGCTCCCCAAGCCTGGAAATAACGACGCAGACAACTGACTTGGGTTTGAATATGGGCCACACTTTATTAATGCTAAAATAATTCAACCAAGTAGAGAACCAGTTCCAAACTTGAGGGGGCCTGCGGTAGTGCGGGGAAATAACTCCAAATAGTTCCTTATTAGTCAATGGGCGAGTCCCAGGCCCCAGGTTCCATCCATCTGATGACAGAAGGAACCTCTAAGGCCTACTAACACCCCGAACCTCTAGCCATCACATTTGATGACCTTTGGTTCGAAAGTGTGCAAGCACCTCAGTCGCTTACGGTCCTGTAATCGCACGATCCGCAGAAACCGTCAGGACTGGGGTGTAATTAATTTTAATAATTACCAACGGGAGACACCGTGACAACCAGATATTCCCGCACTACCCGCCAAAGCATGAGGACTAGCATCAGCTATGTCCCATGTACCCACCAAAAAAGCCAAGTTCCAACAGCAGGCCCCCTCTAATGTCATCCAAGAAAATGTCCAAACCTGCCTCAGACAGGTGGACTCCATCTTCGCGAAAATAATCCACATTGGATATTTGGATTCTGCGATGGTTGATCACAGATCCGAGGCCGCCCTTGCTGACGCCTCTACAAATTTCCTTATTGACCTGGCGACGAGCCTTATTAACCTTATCCACTTGTCTTGCCCCACGCCAGTTTAATCGCGGTATAATTGTTGACCAAATAATCCACATGGCGGGGTATAAATTGTGTAGTCTGCTCAGGTCCCTTAAAATATCCAATATCAATGCCTTACCCGGCAATCTGGGCAAATCATTGCCCCCTAAATGCACCACCAAGATGTCTGGAGGTGTGTTTCCAAAGAAGGCCATTCTTCCAAATTGCACCCATTGCATGCCCCGCATGCCCTTCCATGAGATGGATGCCAAGGCGCCAAGCCCCAAGTTGCTTCCCCATCGGGAAGATGCAGCATAACGTGCTGCCCAAAATACGTAGCTATGGCCAACAATCATGACGTTCCTTCGGGCCTCCAGCATCTTGCCATCTGAAAGACAAAATAACCCTGCCTATACGTTAGGAAGCTGTCTGATGTATTTATGGTAACAATTGGACGACCACCGACCTAATCGCTTAATTTTATCTACATCATATCCCAAAGCTGCTGCTGTTGAGGCCGCCCCTATTCTAAAAGAATGTGTACCAAATCTCATATTTCTAATCCCTATTCTTTCCAGCGCCATGTCAGTCAGCTTCCAAAATTGGTATTTCGTGAGAGGTGACCCATCTCTGTGTTGAAAGAAATAGCCTCTATCTGTCCCTCTTAGACTCATGAATTCCCGTATTGCTCTTACTGGACATATGTTTACCAAGCTACATTGACCTAAAATGATAATCCTACCTTGCCCGAGCTGATCAGTTTTTGATCTCCTCAACCTAATCCTGACACGACCGTCCCAAACTACTACGTCCTCCTCCTGTAATGCTTTCTGGGAAACATCCCTTTTGCCTGCTGCTACCAACTCACTAATTCGCATAGCTCCAAAAAAGGCCAATAATGCTGCCGCATGGAAAAGCGCCTCCTCATACCTATCTCTACACAGAGATCCCCATAATTTACATAAGCGTTCCAGGAGCGCCGGAGATACAGGAGTCCTGTCATCCCGTATTCTTCCTCTCTCCCTAGACCACCCTTCCAACATCTTCCTGATCCTGAAATCACCTGAAAAATCCTTAATTCCATTCGCCTTAGCATAAAAGCTCAAGGCCGCCAATTTACCTCTTATGGTACCAGGCGTTAGACCCTTCCAATGCAAGGCCACAATAAACTGCTGCATATGCTCTACCGGTGCCGGCCACGTCTGCTGTAACTGCATTACCCTCCGAAATTCAGAAAACTCTGTACCTGCTGTTCTATATTTTCTACTTGTTCTCGGGGCTAGAGCCATACCTATCGCTCTCGACGCTTCGACCCGCCAATCTGCCAGACCTCTGCTGGGAGCACCTCTGGCAAATCCCTGGCCTCCGGTGCCAATTCCCTGAAACGCTGGATCTGTTGGCGTGAAAGAGCATCGGCTATCCTGTTATCGATGCCCGGGACATGACGGGCATGCACAACAATGTTAAACTGCAATGCCCTTAACGTAAAAGCCCGCACTAAACTCATCACCCTTTCTGAGCGCGACGTCAAATTATTGACTATATAAACCACTGCTTGATTATCGCACCAAAAGCGAACTACTGCATTGGCCCATTCGTCGGCCCAGAGCCACAATGCTCCCACTATTGGAAAAAATTCCAAAAATGTCAAATCCCTCGTTATACCCCGCCGATGCCATTCCTCTGGCCACTTTCCTGCGCACCACCTACCCCGATAGTAAATTCCAAACCCCTGAGTACCAGCTGCATCTGAATTCACCTGGACGTCCGCTTTTAACCTAATTTCGGACCTCCAAAATGATATCCCGTTAAACTGCTCCAAAAACTGTTCCCAGACCCTCAAATCCTCACGCATACCTTTTGTAACCCTAGTCCTATGATACGGTCTCCTCAATCCTGACATGGCGCTGCAAAGTTGCCTTACAAAGGCTCTGCCCAGAGCAACTACTTTGCATGCGAAATTCAAATGACCTACAACTTCTTGCAACTCTTTCAAGGTTGCCTTCCTTTGTACCCTAAGACTACTTATAATCTTCCTAATGTTTACCAATTTATCTTGAGGCAACCTTGAAGTCTGCTGGGTCGTATCTAATTCAATCCCCAGAAACGTCAGGGTCGTCGCCGGCCCCTCTGTTTTCTCTTCAGCCAGCGGCAAACCCAATTCTGCAGCAAGCTCTCTAAATACGTTCAGAAACTTTTTACATCTCCCTGAATTTGCTCTTCCGCAGAAGAGAAAATCGTCCAAATAATGTGCCGTAGAATTAGATCCCATCCTTTGCCGAATCCACCATTCAATAAAAGTACTAAACTTTTCGAAGGTTGAACAAGAAATTGAACACCCCATTGGGAGGGCCCTGTCAATATAATATTGTCCTTGAAATTGAAAGCCTAACAAATTAAAATCCGCCAGATGAACCGGCAGTATCCGAAAAGCTGATTTCACATCAGCCTTAGCCAGCTCAGCACCTACACCACAAGCCCGAATCATCTTCACTGCCTCGTCAAATGATGTATATCGTACTGAACATAGCTCATCCGGGATAGCATCATTTACTGACTCGCCTTCAGGAAAAGATAAATGATGTATCAACCTGAATTCTCCCGGGGCTTTTTTAGGGACTATTCCCAAAGGCGACACCCTCAAATCACCCATGGGTAACTCCTGGAAGGGTCCCAGGACCCTACCTTCCTTGACCTCCTTACCGATTTTTTCCCATACTATGCCCTCCAAACCTTTTATTGATTTAAGATTCTGAGCCATAAATGCTCTCCTAACCCCCACAGCTGGAATCCTAAACCCAAACTTAAAGCCTGAGAGCAAAAATTCAGCGTCCACCCTTTCTGGGTAAAGCGCTAAACCCTGTTCCAAAGCCTCAATTTTAATTGGGGTGGGCCCCCTTTCCAGGAGCCCCACCCCCGCCCTCCGGTTTCCTGTTTGCTCCCCCCATCTTGTTCTGCCGCTGTCCCCCTGTTTTAAAGCAGTTGCACTTAGCGTGTTCTCCTCCACATCCGATACATTCATGTCGAAATCTACACGGGGATTTAGCACAGGACCCTTTATTATTGAATTCAAAGCAAGGCAGCCGGGGTTGAACCGCCTGCCCCGCCCCCTGGCGGGCTCCAGTGCTACCTGAGTACTTTATATTCAGGTGCCCACAATCAAATCTATCTCCTAGGTTTGTTTTAGCGGGCGACATGTGCTGTAACCATAACCCTGGGTGCGTTTCGTCCCAACGTAATTCTGGCCTGATGGCACTCCTCATTCTAAATGCCTCATCATACCTAAGCCAAGCCTGTCCCTCAAACTCCGCTTTCGCTCTACGCATGATATCGAAATACTGGAATAGGGCCGATGCCTTCCACGGTTGCATTTTCACCAATACTCCTGCATATATTGTGGAACCCGTGACCCAATTGGTCCAATTCCTATCGGGCCTCTTACGTCTGTACTTCTCCTTCATCTTATCATCCTCTTTGTCAATCTCCTTGACCTCAAATTCCCGATTAAGGAGCTCATAGAAATCAATGAACTCGCCTTTCCATATCTTCTCCTTAACTGCCGGGGTCAAATGATCTCCCAGTGGAGAATTATAGTCCGTGTACGGAATAGCCGTTATCGGAACAGTATTATAACCTGTGTTCGGTACAGAAGGATGCTGCTGTGTTCCTACACTCCTACCATCATTCGCCACTGTTGGCTGACTAGAATTAGCAAAAGGAATGCCCCACCCAAACCATTGCGGGCTAACAGGCGGCCAAAAACCACCCGGCCACATCACAGGTGGTGACACCCCAGCGCCAGGTCAAGCTAATGCCTGCTGTGGACCACCAGCCCATGGCCAGTATGTGTGCTTACCGAGTGTATTGTGCAAAGCGTCATACTCACCCGGCAAAGCCCCAGGTGCACTTGTAGCATCGACAGCCCCTTGTGAACTTGTAGATGGTTCATCATAAGGGTCAAAACCCCATGATGTTCCTTCAGCAACCCCTGCACAGTCCGACGCCTCATTCCTCTTCCGTTTCCGACCTCCATTCGTCCCGCTAGTTGCCGGTCCTTTATCGTCATCCCATCCATCATCATCTTGTTCCTGCTCAGAATCAACAGCATTGAGACGCCTTGTTAAGTCCCGGGTCATAGCCCTCATTTCGGCCCTACGCCGTCCCTTAGTATCCCTAACTGAGCGGCGTGGGGTAACCTCACTGCCTCCAGGGGCTCGCTTTTCCATCTTTTTAGCCTCCAAGATAGCCACCTTGGCTTGCAGTTGCCTAAGCGCGGCCCATGACTCCTCATCAGATGATGACCGAGGAGGGGACACCTGTGGAGCAGGTCGTCGTTTCGCAGGAGCCTTGCCCTTCTTATTTCCCCCTCCTTTTTTTGGAGGCATATTTAATTATTCTTTTGCTGGAGTCACTATTAATAATAAAGTTATATTATTACTATTACTATTACTATTATTATTATTATTATTATTATTATTATTATTATTATTATTATTATTATTATTATTATTATTATTATTATTATTATTATTATTATTATTATTATTACCAATACTACTAGACTTAGTATTAGTATTCCTGTTGTTGTTGTTGTTGTAATTATTATTACTATTACTATCCGTACGATTGATTAGCAGACAAAGGCCCCTACCACCTTTGCCTAAGCTAATTTCAAACCAGGGCAAAGCTACCCTCTGCCAAATTAATTAATCGCGAGCCCGCTTGCTGTAACACCAATTATTCCAATTAACTTTTTTTTTCTTAATCCTCTTCTGTACTTTAAAATTTATTATCCTCCTCACCTCCCCTTAAAGAACTCCAATATTCCCCACACCTCTTACAATAAATTGGTAACCTTACCCCGCTGATTTCACTTATTAATTATTATATATATAGATATTTATTCTATATTATTCTTATTGTTATTCTTATTCTTATTATATTAGCTTACTGCTATTACTTATTATTATTATTTTTATTTTTATTTTTTGATATATATACAAGATATATATTCTTTATATATTTACTTACCCTCTAGAACTCAACCCCCCCTACCCCCCCTATTCCCCCCCTTTTCCTATCAATCCCTGTAATAACCCCAGCTACTGAATGTATTATTCACTATAGATGTTTATGTATTACTTATTTATTATTATTATATATCTATATATCTATATATATATTTACTATTATTAAAACACTTTATATTAATTGAATCCCCTTCAAAATGGCGGACGGGGTAACCCCGCTTCCCGCCAAAACAAAATGGCATCCACCAATACTGCCCACACCACCAGATCACCTATTGAGCAGAACTATCCCCCAAACAAAAAACAGTGACCAAATCCCACGGGCACACTGCTGAAAGGGTTAGACACGACCAAAATAACGCTGTCGCATCCACCCCCTGCTATGCCCTCGCGCTCTCCTCCTTGTACCACCGAGCGCCAGCCAGACCAGCCCTGGAACGCCAGGAGGGAGCCTTGTCCGAACTCCTCCTCTGCTACCTCAACAAAAAACCCTGGAACCAGGCAGTAAACTGATGAAAAAACTCTCCCCCTCCCACCTCCAAGGGCTGGATCCCCGGACAGAAAGGAGGGAAGGCTCGAGCCGATGACTAGCGCGCGCGGCAGGGCGACTACGCCCGCCGCGCGCCGCTCCGCTCTCCCTCCTCTCCTCCCGATCGTCGTCACCACCCAGACAAAAAACCCCTCTCCTTCACTCCTTATATAAGCAAATAAAGCCAGGAATGGAGCACGAGGCTACCACCCCTCAAACCAGAATCAACGTTGCTGCAGCCAAGCCGGGGACTCTCTCGTTCTGCTGCGAAAAGCGAAAGAGAAAGACGTCCCGGCCAGCGCTGCCTTATATCCTCCTGACCGGGCTATAACCACGTGGCCCCTGTTGTCGGCTACGTCATCCCAGGCTGGGGGAGCAAAAGAGGCGCGTGGAGCTCAACAGCGCGAACAGGCGCCGTTCGCGCGTGCGGGTACTTCTCTGATTTTTCACATTCCCAGAGAGCTAGCCATGTTAGTTTTGAATGTGTTGCAACAGAAACAATGAAGAGTCTTAGCAAGGTTTATTTGGTATGAACTTCCATGGGCTACAGCCCTTTTTAAAAAAATGGAGTACAGCTTCAGCCAAAATCCATCTACACGCAAGCAGCGAATGCAGAAATGTGACAAAAATTAGGGCCGACAAAGGTTACAGTAGAAAGTGTCAGAGCAGCAATATAGCCAAATATTAAAAAGACAAAAATAATGTCTACAGAAGAATTAAATAATTTCAATGTTGGCATGAAGAAATAAGAACAGTTACAGATGCCTTGCTTAAATTTTTTAATTGAAGTAGGGACTGAAAGAAATCAGAAGAAGACTGGGATCTGGAAGGTTAGCTATGAAGGAATTAGAAAAACACTTAAGGTGAAAGATGTGTTGGTGTAAACTGAAACGAAAATCATCTGTACTGTGATACTCCCAATTACTTTGTGAAAGCAGGAAATGATGGAAATTGACATGAGAAAAAGATTATTCATCCTGTGTAGTGCAAGTGGTGAGCTTTATAGATATCATTGCCAATGAAAAGGACAAATAAGTGTGTTCTAGATCTTATCAAGCCTGAAGCTATCATACTCTGGATGTACGATGAGAAGACAAAACTTACTGGAAAGCACAATTATGCTAAGAAAAATGGAAGGCATTAGAACAAAACATGGAACAGAATTAGATGTGTTAACTCAATAAAGAGAGCCATGGACTTTGGTTTGGAAAACCTGAAAAGGGCTGTTAATAATAATTTGTTTTGGAGACACGTAATTTACAGAGTCACCATAAGTCAGAAGAAACATGATGGCACTTAATAATAACATATACTTCAATGACACTTCTGCTGGGTCAATGTAAAAAGAGACATGCAATTCTTATAACTGTCGTTTTGAATTCCCTTCAATTCAAATAACACCTCAGAATGGAATTTCCAGCAAAAAGAAACTGTGATTCTCCTTCACTTAACACAATTTCGTCTTACTGCTGAAATATTTTCCAACGTGCAGAAACAATTTTGAGACAAAAAGACAGAGACATGGTCCTCAACTATTCAGAAGAGCCCTGATTTCAACAGTTTCCTCCTGCACAGGGCTTCCATTTTATTTTTAATTTTTTTCCTATTTTTACAAATGACTGTTAGAAAAATTATTTGTTCATCAGCTGACTCCACAGTGACAACTTTCTAAATATTCTACTTGACCTAGGCTTCATTCTCAGTAAATTCATCAGTCTTTCTCTGGAATGTATTCTATGTTATTGCTGCATAAGCATGCAGCAATAGATATTGTGTCGCAGTGGCATTCTGTAAGCCAACTGAAAAAGTAGGGATGCCCCAAACAAAAAAAGATAACTTTTAAGCTGTGAAAGTACTAGGTGTTTGGCTTTGTAGTTGGGGATGATCACAAAGCAAGTTTTCCCTGGTTTACTTTGCGAGTAAGAAGACAACAGCTACAGAAGCCAAGGGCAGCTGAAGCATGAGGAGAGAACTTTGAGTGAACATTAGAGAAGCAGAAGGAAGGTAAATCCCCTTTCTCACTCTATATTAGTTACTGACTTCCAAAACATCCTATCTAGAGATGGGGGTATTTGTATTCTTATACAAATACGAATATCCCCCCACAGTTGCAGATAACGAAGGTCCGCCCCCCTGGGGCCAGACCAACCACTCATGATTCTGCTGCTGCCGCAAACTCCACGGTCCCTATCCTTCCATTGCTCACGATGGATTAGCTACTTTTGGTAGAAGGTGGGATGACGAGCCTCTCTGCCAGGTCAAAGAGTCCAGGGGGTCAGACCCTCATTATCTGCACCTGTGGGGGGGATAATTCATATTCATATACGAATACTCCCCTCTCTAATCCTATCATTAAAAGCTATGCTGCTATCTTCAAGTTCAAGTTTATTGTATTAGCTAAAAGCCGTCACAATTGTTTAAAATACAAATATGATCAAATAAAATCATGATAAAATCACAGACATATAAAATAATAAGAGACCCTTCATATCTGGGAGTCTCCTGCACAATTGATCGCGATGGCTTTCAGGAGGTTAGCACAAATATTTGTGGCCACTTTTGCAAACAGCACTGTTCTGTATGTAACATAAGGGTTGAAGTCCAAAAGTAACCTGGCCACCTTCATCTGAGGGCTTTCTTCCTGTAGAGCAGCCAAAATGTTATCCAGGAACTTTTCCCTGGGGTTTTGATAGATATGACACTTGAGTAAATAGTGGACAACATCCTCTATCTCACCTGCTCCGCAAATACATAGCCTTAGATGTTTAGGGACATTCATATACCTGCCACTTAAGATAGCGGTTGGCATGGTTTGGAAACAGAGTTCTGTGAATGCGGTTCTTAAGGAGGCAAAAGTAAGTGTATGTAAGTATTGTGCCATTGAGTGGTTTGTTTTCAGCAGATGGTACCAGTGCAAACCAACAACATCTCAGGTTTTCCCCTCTTCCTGCTGCCCCCTGCCCACTTCCTAGCAATATTGTCTTTTCCATTAAGTTCTACTCAGATCTTGCAAACTAACAGCTGCCACATCCTTTATTGACTCAACCCATCTCATGTTAGATCTTTATTTTTGTCTACCCACTTTCCCCAGTAATATAATCTATTCCGGTCATTTCTGTATTTCCATTATATGAGTATATTTAGGATAGGCTCAGGTTACTCATTTTTGCTTAAGTGAGAGTTCAGGCTTGACTGGACTGAGCACCCATTTTTCTGCTTCTGGATGTCTTTATTTTACTTCACTATCCCTATTTTACTTCACTATCTTATTTTCACATCATGTGGATGATTTTGGCCTTCGTTTCAAGTGACATTCTTTGCTAACTCCAACCTCTTCCCCTTTTTTTAATTTCAAAAAGCAAAGGGATTTTTTGGGGGGAAAACATGTACACTACATGTCTGTAGAGTTTTCGGGCCAATACAGCCTTTCTTCCTCAGCTTGCCTAACTCAAAGAAATGGTTCAGAAATTGGAACATGGCTTTTGAGTCTGCATTTGGCAACGCAGGCATGACAATGCTAGTTTAACCGAGTTAAAGGGTGTGTTTCAATGTTTCTCCATTGTATGTGTTGTACCTACTCACATTTTCTTCACTACTTCATCATCTCCAAAACAGCCCTTCAAGATATTTTCCACAGAGGGACTACAGCCACATTTTAGCTGTTTCCACTTCTGTCTTCTCCCAGTAACCATAGTATGGATTATATATACTCATCTTCTGGAATCCTCAACCACTGGGTAATTGTATATGAGGGAAATTTCTGATTGAATTTGTGGGTAGAATGTGTATACTTAAACTCCCATTTTAAAAATCCAGGAAATTCAACTCTTCGAAAGCCCTCTGGTTTATGGATGTGGGGTACTGTGCTTCTGTGCTCATGATTCAAAAAGCCAGGAAATGGGCCAATATTGCTGCAAAATATTATGTCCATGTTGTCACTAGGAAAAAAAATGCAAGCTTTGCATGGCAAAGGGAAGCCTGAATGTTGACAACACCAATGGCAGCAGTCAAGATGGTCTACATGATGCCTTTTTCTGCTCACTACCATTCACACTTGTTGAAAAACAACCCCAGCAATTGCTTTGCTTATTCAGGTGAAGTGATTAACTGATGAAAAAAAGGAGTCAGCTTCTGGGATTTTCCCCTGCGTGGTGTCACTTTGTGAATGGTAGTGAGTATTTGTCCTTCTTCAAATGTAAAATGCCAGGATTATTTGTCACCTAAGGGGACTGAAAGCCCTGAATAACCAGCCATTTTCTCTGATGGCGAACACTGGTTTCCATAGATGTGTGATGGAACTGGCACCCTATTACCAACTGACATCCTGAGTGACCTTTAGATACAGAGCAGTGCCAGATTGGTGTGCCATGCAACTGGTACAGCAGTAGTTGGCCAGGGCCCAGGTGCTCCATTTGCCAAATGATCTCTGGAGCAGCCTGTGTGCAAAGCAGGCCTCTCTCTCACTGAAAGGACATAGGTGAGAGATGGAGGCATTGGACATAAGGCCACATGCAAGGGCAGGATACAGGCTGAACCTGTTGGTGGTGACTGTGATGGGGGGGAATCCACACAGCTCACAGCACTCAAGAGGTTCTGAGGGACATGTTGCAGCAGTGGAGTCTAGCTATACAAAGGCAGGGTCTGTTTGTCAGAGACAATGAGGCAAACATAGTGACAGCACTGCAAGCTAGGAAAGTGAAAGAGTATGGTGTATGGTCTACACTGGGTGTCTTACAAGGTATGAAAGACAAATGCATACCTCATATAATTGAATGAGACAGAAAAGTAGCATGGCATTTTCACCACAGTGTCCAGATGAGTGAGCAGTTGCAACAGAAGCAAGAAAAAAATGGGATTATCACTGCACCATCTAATCTAGGATGTGATATCTCGATGGAACTACACTTTCTACCTGCTTGAAAGAGGCCTGGAGGAGCAAAGGACACCACATATTTTGGCACTGAAGGCTTCCACTGGTGTGGTTGCTCCTCTAGCCAAAGAAGAACCAGACATTATAGGTGAAGTGGTAAAGATCCTCTAAAGCTTTGAGTGTGCAACTTATGTCCTTAGTGGGGAGGTAGCTATCCTTACCCAAGTGACCCCAATGTTTCATGCTGGAGGGCATAATGAGGAGACAGTCTGGGTGAATGAGGGAATTCCACAGAGGGAGAACAGCATTTTTTCAGGCCCAAAGTGGTGGCTCTGGCCAGCATGTTAAAGGACCTGCACCATTACAGGTTTGCTTCTTTATGGAAAAAGGCATATGTTCTAACAACATGTCTTGTTAGGGTGTGTGTGTCCACAAAAACCTAATTCTCTTCAGATCAACATATCAAATGTCATGTGCTGCTGCAAAATATGTTTCTCCTTTTGTGTGGCAAAATTTTGAGAGGATAAGATAAAGTCCTACACTACAGTTCTAATGAAATACAATTCTATTCCTCTACTTTCATTTATTTGTATGGGCAAAAACTGAGAGCTGATAAAAAGCTCTCAGTTTTTGCCCAACCTCCCTTTTTTGTGGGGTTTCGAAAGACAATGAAGCTCTTTACTATATTTTGCTTAACCAGACTGTTGGCACATCTCTTCTAGTTTGAAGCTGCCCCCATAAATACTCCCTTTTCCATATGAAAGCAGATTTGTTTGCTTTTCCCCCCAACACCACAAACAAAAGAAGGGAGATTTCTTCTTCACCATCCATGCTATGCCTGGCTTAAAACTAATCCTTACTATGCCTATTCTTCTACTGGTTGTTTCAAACATAATGGAGATTGTGATTGTGGAGAAGAAACCTGAAATCCTCCATCTCATTCTTTTTCTTTCCTTGAGGCACTTAACTGGTTTTCGTATAGATACGTTTGCTTAACCAGGCTGTTGATACATCTCTTATAGTATTACCAATGGTAAAGAAAGGAAACACATCTATGCATTGGGTTGCATGTACATGTAGGCATCCTTCAGTCTCCAGAGACTATGGTAACATGTTATGAATACAGTTCTTGGAACAGTATCTAGTGTGGCTGAGAAGGCCAATTCGATAGTGACAATCCCTTCCACACTGAAGACAAATACAATCTGTTCCCTGTCCAGCTCCCTGATTTTGCTGCTTTTGGGACTGTCCCTTTGCATTAGCCTGCTGAACAAGTGTCTCTTCAAATTTGGAGAGGCCGTGATGCACTGCCTGCCTCCAGGCAGAATGCTCAGATGTCAAAGTTTTCCACCTGTTGAGGTCCATTCCTAAGGCCTTCAGATCCTATGTGCAGCTATCCTTGTATTGCAACTGTGGTCTCCCTCTAGGGTGATTTCCCTGCACTAATTCTCCATATAGGAGATCTTTTGAAATCCAACCATCAGTCATTATCACGACATACCCAAGCCAATGTAGGCGTCACTGTTTCAGTAATGCATGCATGATAAAAAATTCCAGCTTGTTCGAGGACTATTCTATTTGGAACTCTGTCCTGCTAAGTGACTGGGACGTGGTGGTGCTGTGGGCTAAACCACAGAAGCCTGTGCTGCAGGGTCAGAAGACCAAGCAGTCGTAAGATCGAATCCACGCGACGGAGTGAGCGCCCGTTGCTTGTCCCAGCTTCCGCCAACCTAGCGGTTCGAAAGCATGCAAATGCGAGTAGATAAATAGGTACCATCTCGGTGGGAAGGTAAACAGCGTTCCGTGTCTAAATCACACTGGCCATGTGACCACGGAAAGATTGTCTTCGGACAAACGCTGGCTCTATGGCTTGAAGAGCGGGATGAGCGCCGCCCCCTAGAGTCGGACACGACTGGACAAAAATTATCAAGGGGAACCTTTATCTTTACCTTTACCTGCTAAGTGATACCAAAAATGCATTGGAGACAACGCATATGGGACATGTTCTGCTTCCTCTCCTGCCATGCACAAAGGGTCCAGGACTCACTGCAGTACAGGAGTGTGCTCAGGACACAGGATCCATAGACCTGGATTTTGGTATATGCCAGCAGCTTCTTATTAAGCCATATTCTCTTTGTGAGTCTAGAGAACATGGTAGCTGCTTTGCCAATGTGTTTATCCAGTTCGACATCTAGGGAGAGAGTGTCAGAGATCGTTGAGCCAAGGTACACAAAGTCATGAACAATCTCCATTTCTTGTGTGGAGATGGTAATAGAGGGAGTTGAGGCCATGCCCTGGCCCATGAATTGTGTTTTCTTCAGGCTGATTGTTAATCCAAAATCTTGGCAGACCTTACTAAAATGATTCCTAAGTTGTTGGAGGTCTTCAGCAGAATGAGTGACAACAGCTGCATCATCGGCGAAGAGGAAGTCTCACATGCATTTCAGTTGGACTTTGGTCTTCGCTCTCAATCTAGAGAGATTAAAGAGCTTTCCATCTGATCTAGTCTGGAGATAGACACCTTCTGTTGCAGTTCCAAAGGCATGCTTCAGCATGACAGCAAAAAAGATCCCAAACAGGGTCAGCACAAGGACACAACCCTGTTTCACTTCCCTTCGGATCTGATGTTGAGCCATCAAAAACTACAGTGCTCTTCATTTCCTCATGAAAGGACCTGATGATCTTAGGAGTCGAGGTGAACATCCAATCTTGGGAAGTATTTTTAAAAGCCCATCCCTGCTAACCAAATCAAAGGCCTTTGTGAGATCTATGAAGGCCACAAAGAATGGCTGTTGTTGTTCCCTACCTTTCCCCTGCAACTGTCTGAGGGAAAATACCACGTCAAGTGGTGGATCTATTAGCTTGAAATCCACACTGTGATTCTGGATAGACTCTGTCTGCAAGCACCTGGAGTCTCTTCAGCAGAACACATGCAAGCAGCTTCCCTACAATGCTGAGAAGAGAGATGCCACGGTGATTATTGCAGTTGCCCCGTTGCCTTTGTTCTTATACAATGTGACAATGCTTGCATCCTTCATGTCCTGTGGTACCCCACCTTCTTCCAGCAAAGATAAAATATGCCTTCTAATAAATACATATTCCAAAATGAATTTTCTTAGAGATTTCCTGGATTTAAAAAAAATCAGATTAATATGGAAATGGGACAAAATGCACAAAATGAACCTTTGCAAAACAGGCACCCCAAGTAGATGGACTCATCCACTTCAAACACTTTCCTGTTCTAGTTTTCTTTAGCCCTATTTGATTCCATTGACTTCAGCTCCATTCTCACTCTGCCAACATCAAAGAAATAATATTAGCACATTTCAAATCCTCATGTTCATGACTGGGGCAATCAACTACATGAATTACAGTATATATTGGTGAGTACAATTTGTAATCATTCCCAAGCTGAAATTGTTTTTGAGTAATAGCTCGGGTAATAAAACAATTGTTTTTGACAACACCTTAGCAGAGAGACTTGTCTGGACTACAACTCCCAGAGGCCCCCAGGAGGGCAAGTGACCATGCTGCCTGTGGAATTCTGAAATATATAGTCCAAACGAGCAACATTTCCAAAAGCTGTGCATCACAATTCCAGAGCACATCTGGTAGCAGATGATAATGTGCTCCTTTGAAATCTATTTCACATGAAATACTGAGACAGCAAGGTGTCCAAAATGATTATAAAAATTCATTGCACTAATAAAATAATTGCATCTTTTGAAAGCTTGCATTTTGTCTCTTCAAACTCTTGCTCCAGCCTATTGGTTTTGACTGTGTCAGCGGCTTCCCAAGCAATTTACAAGATAGTTGGGGTGGAAGTCGATTGTGCACTAAATAGGTTATTATATTAAGCAAAAGATATACATGACAGAGGGTGAAGTAATTTTTAAAATGGGATGGCTAACTGCTGGCTGAAAAAATCAGGTACTGTGTATAAATGCCAAGGAACAAGGGCAAAGCTGGCACTGAATAACACTTTGGTCCACTCCAGTGACATTAATAGGGACTCTGCAGGATACACATCACTGCAGGATAGATCCCTAAGGGCACAGACCACAAATCACTTGCTTTAATATTGTCTCATTGATGTTGGCAGACCATTACTGGAAAAGAACATTTGTAGACCATGGCAGTTTCATTTTTGGACTTTTGCCATCTTTATTGCCTTCACAAACTGCAAATTGAATCATACAGGTTCCTTGGATTTATATATAATATGAAGAGACCACCATTGCCAATCTGTAAGACTCTAATTCAGTATAATCTTCTAGACTGAGGCTGGTAATATATAAATTCATTCACAAAAATTTTGTATATGTGTATTACTGTAGCATTTTCAACATCATTATGAATATGTATATAGCACTATGACTATCTCTCATTTTACAGAATCATCATCATCATCATCATCATCATCATCATCATCATCATCATCATCTTGTTCTTCATCATCATCATCATCATCATCATCATCATCATCAACAACAACAATGTTATTGTTATTGTTATTATTTTACCCTGCATGTCTCCTTAACAAGGACTGAAGGTGGCTTACATCACTAAAAAGGCAATATTTAAAAGCTAAATGCAGCAAGTATACAAATATTTTAAAAGAATTAAACAAATATATTTAAAAGGGTCTATAAAATCAATACTAAAAAACACATATGAAAGCAACAAGGTACATCAATCCATTTAAAGAACTCTCTCCAGCAGTCAGTCATGAAGGAAAAGTCTGAATGAAGAGAAAAGTGTTTGTTCGCAGAACAGCAAAGATGAGGCCAGCTGGGAGGGAGTTCCTGAGTCTGGTGTCCCTCTCCTGTGTCTGCGCAAGATACACCTGTGATGAGTGGGGGCGGGACTGAGAGAAAGTGATGATCTTAACACCCAGGCAGGCTCAACAAGTTATGTTATTCTAAAGGCAATGTTATGTTTTCAGCAGCCACAAAATTAAATTTCAACAGCCACGAAATTAAAAGACGCCTGTTTCTTGGGAGGAAAGTGATGACAAACCTAGACAGCATCTTAAAAAGCAGAGACATCACCTTGCTGACAAAGGTCTGCATAATGAAAGCTATGGTTTTTCCTATAGTGATGTATGGATTTGAGAGCTGGAACATAAAGAAAGCTGACCGCCGAAGAACTGATGCTTTTGAATTGTGGTGCTGGAGGAGACTCTTGAGAGTAACCTGGACTGCAAAGAGATCAAACCTATCCATTTTGAAGGAACTAAAGCCTGAATGCTCACTGGAAGGACAGATCCTGAAGCTGAGGCTCCAATACTTTGGCCATCTGATGAGAAGAGAGGACTCCCTGGAAAAGACCCTGATGTTGGGAAAGTATGAAGGCAAGAATAGAAGGGGACGACAAAGGACGAGATGGCTGGACAGCATCATCGAAACTACCAACATGAATTTGACCTAACTCCGGGAGGCAGTGGAAGACAGGACGGCCTGGCATGCTCTGATCCATGGGGTCACGAAGAGTCGGACACGACTTAACAACTAAACAACAGCAACAATGTTACGATAGAGGTAAAGATTCTCATTTTTGTTATTACCAACATTAGGCCTTATGAATCAGGAGCACATTTTCAGAAAGACCCAGTTCTGCTCTATACTGCAATATAGACTTTTGCACAGGAATGTATTTGGAATAGGGGGTGGCACCCCTGCTTCTGCCATCCCCCCCCACAAACCCACAAACAATTCCCACTGACACTCAAGGGCTGCAGCACAAAACTGGCTGTAGCATTAAAACCATTATTTGCAACTTCCTTCAGTGCATCTCCATTAACTTCCTGCACTTTGCACAGGTATGGTGGTGACCTATGAGGCCAATTTGCTTTAAACCCAGAGTGTTTTCCTTTAATACCCACAAATTCCCCCGGCTGTCTTTGCATCTTTTACCCCCCCTTCCTCCTTCCCAATTCTACCTCCCAGTATATTACAGCTTCTAGATTGTAGATCCTTTCTGCATTATGTAACAGCAAAAATATCAGTTCTAAAACATGTCTGGGTATTTATGTTTCCATTCTTTTTTGGGTTGTGGTATTTTGGCAGTCTATTAAAAAAAACACCTAAGGAAATGGAGGCAAAAATTGCCTCCCCAAACCCCACTTTTATATTAAAAGTGGAATAATTCTCTCTGACCTTCCAAGTGATATCATTCAATTAGAGAATAGGAGATAAATTGTGTTTTTGTGATGAAACAACCAAGTCCTATTGGAGGAGTTGTTTCTTTTTCTTTCTTTCCCCCCCTTTCTCTCTTAGTATTGCAGATTACTCAGCAGCCATTTTCTCTTTATTCTGCTTAGCCCTGAACATTTCGCTTCTCCCCTCTAACCACTGTTGTGATGTGAGGGTGTCTATGGGTGTGCGTGACAAAGAGAGAAAGCAAAAGAAGGAGATAGATCAGAGGCAAGCTGCAGAACCAGCATCTTTCTGGATGAGCAAACAAACAAAATCACAGTCTTTTACAGCAGCAAGATTGTAACAGACTGTTAGTTTGGTGAGGTAACAACATTGCTTTGATTTTGCTGCACAGGACATTTTCGTGGAAGGTTCCTTCTTCCTCTTAACTTAAGCTGGTCCCACTCCATCCAATGTCTGCTTTTCAATATCCAACCTTCTTTCACAAGGTCAGCCCTTCTATTCCCTTCTTCCCTACATTTGTGTGTGTGTGTGTGTGTGTGTGTGTGTGTGTGTGTGTGTGTGTGTGTGTGTGTGTGTGTGTGTGTGTGTGTGTGTGTGTGTAAATCGTGTCAATATAATCATTACTTGTGAATTATGAGTACTTACGTTTCTGAAGAAAAACAATGGAAAGAACCTTCTGCTTCTCCTTCTCTTCTCTAATTCAGTGTTTTTAATATGAAGTGTACACACAATAATTATGTGTGGAAATAAAGAGATCACCTTCTGTTTACCTCGACCTAAAAGGAGGAAGGGAAAGAAACTGGAAAGGCAGAAGAAAATTAAGAAGACCTCCAAGGAAGCATACTCTCCTTTATAAAGTGTGCAAAGGTGCAATCAGCAAACTACAATCTCAGAGACTGTGCCATTGCCTACATCCCATGTTCCAGAATTCATACGTAGCATATTTACATTTGGATTGCCACTCACATGAGGGAGCATTGAGACTGTATTCCTATCCACTGGAGAACACTAATGTGCAGAGATTACAGTGATGCATGTTTCTGTATAGGAACATAAGCTTTCATGCTCAAGGACTTTGGCATGGGCCCGCTGCTGATTCTGCAGTTCAGCCGAGCATTTCTCCATACTCTGAGATGCCTGTTTCTTTTCACAGAGCAGACTTTTAATCCCTTGAGACCTTTTGGAAAGATTAGCGGACAGGTGAGGGTTTCTGATCAATATTCCCTTTTCTCCTAATAGACACAAGTGTACAAGGCTGTGTGTGAGCTATGGCTGAGTGTTTAATGGCTCAAGTGGGTGGCTATACAATTACTTGCATTATAGGCATCTAATTTATTTCCTGATGAAGGTGTCTAAGAAATGGAACACACAAAATAAGATAGCATTATTGTTTCATGTTTTGTAACAAAAAACACATTTCTATGGAGAGGGAGACAGAAATCCCATTTGCAAATTCTGAATAGTCATGTTTGTTAGTTTTATAAGCATTTATGAAAATAGCAGACATTTAATGTAATTACACATGATCTTTATACAGCATTTTTGGAATGTTCAAGCTGTATCAAATACATGACATTATCATGAAAATCAATGTATTTTCCCCCCCTCCCATATGCCAAACCTGGTTTATTCTCATGTTGTAGAGGAGGTTGAGAAACAGCAAGTCATTGGCATACCATGCTGCATAAGTTGCTGGAATAAAATTGTGTAAAATCTTCTTGCCTCTGGAGAAGATTGCAAGTCAAAATGTGTTGGGCATACTACACTTCAATCTATTTTCAACACAGACCTAAAATATTTTCAGTCAAGAGAACAAAGCAGACTATTTCTTATCTCCCATCTCTTGAGAGCATCATAATTATCCAATTGTCCATCTTTTTCAAAGGACACAACAAAATTTAACCTAAGACACCCCCCCATTTCTCTTGATATGGCCAATCAGCAACTGTTTTTTTCAATCTTCTTTGCTGAGTGTTGGAATCCTCCCAAGAATCTTGGATGATGTCCTGAATGTACTTCCCACCAGACAGTCTTCATTGTCTCCTACTAAACTGGCTGCTAGCCGGAGTGAGCAGAAAAATGATGCTTTGTGTGAAATCATTGGAGCCTAGACCTCTAAGAAATGTTAATGAAGTTTACTGGGGAACACTATGATGTTGCTGCTGTTGGAACAGCAATGGGAGGGGATCCCAAACAAAGATAAAAAAAGAAAGACCCACCAAAATGTTTTGTCCTCAGAGAGGTTGAACACAACTGCCAGGTATTACTGCAGGGGTCATTGAAGGTGATAAGCTGCCATGGATTCATGAGATGAGCCCTGAGAGCAAAGAGGACTTCCAAAGATGGGAAATGTTGCCTAGCAATCTAATGAAGCAACAAATGTTTCCCTTTATTCTGGGTTCTCATAGTTAAAAAGACCCCATTCTGTTCAACATGCCTTTGTCCTTTTACAACCAAGTAAAGAATGCTTCTTCTTCATGGCCTCTGTGAATGCACACAGTTGGGTTGTTCTGATCCTGTGCCGAATGTCTTGGAAATTTCTAGAGTTTATAGACACATGATTAGTGAGATGTTCCCCCGTGGAGCGCATGCTCTGCCCATCCTAAGTCCCCTCAGTTCCTTTTTAACACCTTGTTGATCAGACCTGTTTTGGAGAAATAGAGCATTCTTATAAAAGCATTCTAATAAATCGTATTCCATTTTCGATCTTCAATCACATTGAAATTAAAGTCGGTGTCAATGGCGAAGACCATGACTCTATCTCTAGACTCTTCAAAAAAGAAGAAAGACAAAATGACATCAAAAAAACTTCAAAATCAACTCATCTTTTCCCACCACAACCAACCCTTCCATCTCCCATTATGCAAGAATCGTCCAGAGATGCTCCAGGCTCTATATTTGACAGTGATGACCCATCTCTACCTCCGGCCCAAGCTCCAGTCTCTACTGGTAGCCTGTCACTGAGTGTTGGCCTTTCTCCGGCTGATGTGCATTGAAGCCAAGCCTCGGCCCATTTGAGCCCTGCATCATCAGGGCGGGCAATTCCAATCAAGCTTTATGGAACTGATTCACCTCATCACTCTCCAGGAAAACACCAAGAGAAATGGAAGTACCTCCCTCCTCCTCAGTATGACCATTCAAATCGGGAGTACTGCTATTACCACAATCATCATGATACCAATTTCAAGATGACGAGAGAGAGATATTATCAATATGATCCTTATACAAGATCCTCAGGAACAACTTTATTATGAGGAGCCCAATATACCCTACCATATCCACCTCGATATTCACTGTCACCTTCTCCATCTCCTCCTCGACACTGATGCAGATCTCATAATTCCGTGCCAGTCCATCCTACTCTTCCAGCCAAACCAACTTTAAAACATTCTCTAACAACTGTACAATACTCTCAGTCCAAACACTCCAAACAGTCTTCCAAATCTCTCCCTCAAACATAACTACAAGTCATCACAAAGGTCCTCCTCCTCCTCCTACCGATGTAGAGGACGTTCCGCATGCTCTCCTTCTTCAGTTCAACTTCCTTTGGCACAACTATCAACATTGAGACCTATCTCCATCCTCATCTTCTCCATCGATTCAAGACTGAGACTCGGACATATCACAGGAATCTCCATCAAACTTGCCTACATCAACATCTGTGTCAATGTCAATGTGTCAAAGTCAATGACAACCATCCACCATCTCCATCAGAAGACTTCGCCTTGTACTCCCAACTTGTTATGAGAATAGCCAAATCTCTGCAACTCAAAATTGAGGAACCGCCACCATCTAAATGCAACTTGGTCTTTGATGACATCCATCAGGATAAAACACCTCCTCTCAGTCTGCTTGATCTAATCAAAGAATCTTGGGACAAACCTCCCTTATCCATATAAATATCTGAAAACCATTATAAGACACACAGACCAGACACTGGTTTTCTCACCAAACATCCTACACCAAACTCAATAATAGTTAAATCCAATCGATCGAGAGCCCGCAACAAATCTTCCATTGCTCCTACTAACAGAGAAGGGAGGAAACTGGATATACTCAGCAGACAACTGTATTCCCTCACTTCATTTATACTGTGAGTGGCAAACTACCAAGTGGCAATGGGAGCATACCATAGACAACTATCGAACAAAATTCTGCCTATACTCGAATCAGCTCCCGAATCAGTTAGAACAGAAGCGATCAACATCCATACCGAAGCTTCTACACTTGTTAAACAAAAAAGAATTGTGTCTTGCCATACTGCAGATGCTGCATCTAAGTCCATGGCAACCTCTATCACCCTACGGCACCGTGCATGGCTTCGATCCCCTGGACTTTCAGATGGTACCAGATCTAAAATAGAAGATCTGCCATTTGATGGAACTGGACTATTTAACAAAAAACCTGATGAAGTAATGGAAAATCTTATTTATTTATTTATTTATTTATTTATTTATTTATTTATTTATTTATTTATTTATTTATTTATTTATTTATATGCCGCCCACTCTACCCAAAGGTCTCTGGGCGGCTTACAACAATTAAAATTCAATGCAATAAAATAAAATGATTAAAATACAATTAAAATACAATTAAAATACAATTTAAAAATACAATTAAAATTGCCATCATTCTTCACAATATATGCAAAACAGCCCAGTCCTACTCAACCCAACAGACCTACAAGTACCAAAGAGCACAATACCAACAACAATCATTCTATCAGGAATCATACCAACAATTTTAACCATATCAGCAATACAAACCCCAGTAATCAATCTCAGCACCACCATCCTTTTTGAACCATCAACAATAGTGCTACCAACTCTTTCACTGCCCTCAAAAGAAGGGGAGATTGGTTCGTCGTCATCGATCTCCAAGATGCTTAGTTCCACATCTCTATTCATCTACATCATCACAAATGTCTTCAATTCTAGTTTGATGACAGCACATACCAATTTTGCTCTCCCCCTTTCAGACTTTCCATGGCACTGAAGACTTTCACAAAATTCATGGCACCAATCGCTGCATACCTTCAACTTCAAGGTATCAACATATTTCCTTACATAGATGACTGGCTGATAGTCTCAACATCTTACCACGATGCAATCAGAGCCACTTACCTTACTCTCGACACCCTTCACTATCTCAGCCTCAAGGTGAATCTCATAAAAATCACATTTCAAATCTTCTTAAACTGCCACCTACATCAGAGCCCACTTTGATTGTCTACAGGCCAGAGCCTTCCTTTCACAAGAGAGAATCCTCAAATTAAAATAGGTTATTCTTCCCTTTCAAACTCTAGCTGCCATATCAGCCCACCATGTCTAACATCTTCTCAGACTCATGGCCTCGACAACCTCAGTCATACAACACACTCGACTCAAAATGAGATTGCTTTAATCATGGTACCTGTCCCTATTCAATCCCGTGACAGACCACCCATCTATGTGTCTAACTGTAACACCTGAACTGGCACGTCAACTCACCTGGTGGACATTTCTCCCGAACCTCCTTGTCAGACAAGCACACTGCCTTCATCACAAGATTCATGGGCTATGGACAAATCACTAAAAATCATTACACATCAATCATCTAGAAGTTTTAGCAATTATCAAAGCTTTCCACGCTTTCCTACCACTTCTCACTGGATGCGCAGTTCAGCTCCTCACAGACAACACTGCTGCCCTTTACTACATAAACAAACATGGAGGCACACACACTTTATCCCTTCTGTACCACACCATCAAGCTCTGGGAATGGTGTTACCTATACCATATTTTTCCAATAGCAGTCCACATAGCCACAAAAGAAAACTCCCTTGCAGACTACCTCAGTCACATGACATCGAGGACACATGAATGGTCTCCAAATGATACCATTTTCAACCTCTTGTGTGACTGCTGGGGCACCCCTACCATCGACATTTTTGCCTCAAGAGCAAATGCCAAATGCCAACACTACTGTTCCTGAGCCGGCGTCGACAAAAACTCAATTAGAGATGCATTCATGATAGACTGGGACAAGGACCTACTTTATCTATTTCCTCCATACCACTCATACAACGGACTATCATTTGACTCCAACAGTTCTGGTCCAATGCAATTCTCCTTGCCCTGTGGTGGCCGAGGCAACTGTGGTTCACTCACCTCACGTTGATGTCAACTGACTCATTCAAGCTCCCTCTGATCCCCAATCTTCTCACACAGGACGACGAGATGACCTACCACCCAGACATACCATATCTGAATCTGACAGCCTAGAGGATACTCCCGCCATAAAGGACATGCTTGACCAGGCCCGAAAGCCCTTGACCCAGCTCCTATATCAAAATAAATGGAAAGCATTCCTCTCCTTCACTGATTCACACAACTTAACTGCAACACCAGTTTCCTTGAAAACTTTACTTACCTTTGTCCTTCACCTCTTCAATTTAGGACTGTCCTACTCCACATTGAAAGTCTATATCTCTGCCAGTGTAGCTCATCAACCTCCCAACTCTAAATCAGCTAAACTCTTTTCTCTTTCTGTAAAAAGGTTTCTCAAACTACTTAACAATATTCTTCCTCAGTGCCAACGTATTATCCCACAATGGTCTCTACAACTTGTCCTCAATGCACTCATGTGTCCACCCTTTGAACATATGGCTACTTGAAGTCTCAAAATATTATCATTGAAAACTTTCTTTCTTGTAGCAATAACATCCGGTAAACGAGCTAATGAACTTACTGCCCTCTGCTCCAA
Source organism: Pogona vitticeps (assembly GCF_051106095.1). NCBI lineage: Eukaryota > Metazoa > Chordata > Lepidosauria > Squamata > Agamidae > Pogona > Pogona vitticeps. The sequence goes on along the minus strand of NC_135787.1, from coordinate 79,217,468 downwards.
TCCACCTTTCCTCCAGTTCTATCCAGATAAGGTCACATTGTACTTTGATGTTCCCTTCTTACCCAAAGTTGTATCTGAATTTCACCTTAATCAACCAATCATCCTACCAACACTCTTTCCGTGATGTACTACCATCTGGTAAGTGAGCTTCTAGTCACCCAATTATGTGCATTCACAGAGGTCATGATGAAGAAAAAGAGGTTACCTACCTGTAACCATGGTTCTTCTAGTGGTCCTCTGTGAATCCACACATCACACCCATCCTCCCCTGTGTCCATCACGCTTTATCTTAAATAGTTCTCTTACCTGGCAGACACTTATCAGGAACGGAGGGGACTTAGGATGGGCAGAGCATGCACTCCATGGGGGAATGTCCCATTAATCATGTGTCTTTAAGCTCTAGAAACTTCCAAGATGTTTGGCGCAGGCTCAGAACAATCCAATTGTGTGGATTCACAAAGGAGCACTAGAAGAACCATGGTTACAGGCAGGTAACCTCTTTTTTGCCAGGTCTTCATTTTGTGGACTCAGTTATTCAGCAGTCATGTGTTAAGGGCTGCATTAAGAAGAGTTGAATTCCTTGTCCATACTTGAACAGGCTCTTGGGTCAGTTTCACACTACAGTCCTATGGAGACCAGACATTGTGGTGAAAAGCTTCCATCAGTTCAGGTGGCAGCAGATTCAACATTTACAAATGACACAAGGAAGTGGGGAGACCAAATCCAACCCTCCTTCAGCACTAATGCTTGAGGGCACAAAGTTTGAGAAGATCATGCTTTTACCAAGAAAACATTGCTTTCAGCAGGAACAGGGGAGGTTTGCCTTGGATGAAAACAAGGTAGCACAAGAGCTCCTGCCTTAGCAGTGTCCCACACCGCTGTTAATATTCTCATTCTATTTCTCAGTTGTATAATTATGACCCTTATTCAACTGACTTGGGCAAAAGAATTTTAACCACTGCTTCAGGCATCAACACAATCAACAGCCAGTTATTATCACTGCATGAGAGTGCAGTGATGTTATTGTGAAGCAGAGCAAAACAGCATTCTATAAGTCAATTCTAAAAAAGTGGGTAACCAAAACAAAAATTATAACTTTGAAACTGGACTTCAGATGAGCACTGTAACGGCCTCCTTCTACCTCACCAAGGAAGGTCGCTACGTCACTCCACTGTTACTCAAATAAACCGAAAGGGCTACAAAAAGCGGTCTTCTCTTGATCTCTAGGATCAATCCTCACCTGCCAAAAACCCTTAACTAGGTCTAATGAAGAGATGTATCGACAACCCCCTATAGTTTCAATCAGGTTGTCCAGTCTGGGCATAGGGTAAGCATCAGGTTTGGTCACAAGGTTTAGTTTCCTACAGTCAACACAGAACCTAACACTTCCATCCGGCTTATCAACCAGAATTATCGGAGTGGACCAAGGGCTAGAAGATGGTACAATGATATTCTCCTTGAGCATTTCATCCAACTCCTTGCGCACCTTGTCCTTATATGGTCCTGTTACTCTGTATGGGGTTACTGCCTGCGGGGGTGCATCTCCAGTATGGATCCTATGCATCACTCCCTTAGCTAACCCAGGCTTGTTTGAAAAGACCTTATAATATTTGGTAACTAGCGATTTCAGTTTTCTCTGCTGATCTAGGGTGAGTGCAGGGCTGATTCTCACCTCCTCTGGGTTGTACCTAACTTCACCCCTACCTTCCCAATAAGGCAAGTCATGTTCCTCCCTATCAGCAGCTTTCATTGCGAATAAAACTCTCTGTTCCTCCCTATAGTAAGGTTTCAGAGCGTTAACATGAACTACCCTCCTGCCTTGGTGTTCTTCTTCCTCAATAATGTAGTTTAGGTCATTCATTTTTGAAATAATCCTATATGGTCCTGCCCAATTTAATTGTAGCTTGTTCCCTTTGAAAGGTTTTAACCAAAGTACCCCATCTCCAGGGCTAAACTGTCTTTCCCTCGCCTTTTTATCGTACCAGGTTTTCTGTCTAGTTTTCTGTGCATGTAGATTTTCTGAAGCTAACTCTAAATTCCTTTTCAGGTCATTCATTAGCGTGTCTATGTAGGTAACTACATCTTGTGGATCATCTTCTGTGATCTGTTCCCAATTCTGTTTAATTAACTCAAGTGGTCCCTTCACTTTCCTCCCAAATAAAAGTTCAAATGGGCTAAAACCTGTACTGGCTTGTGGCACTGATCTATAAGCGAATAATAGTGATTGCAATTTCTGATCCCAGTTGTTTGGATTTTCTGCCAAGTAAGCTCTGATCATTCTCATTAGGATCCCATTAAACTTTTCAGTTAACCCATTGCTCTGAGGATGATAGGCGGTAGTTTCTAAATGTTTAATCCCACAGATTTGCCATAATCGTTTCATGAGCTTAGAAGTAAAAGATGCTCCTAAATCTGTTATTATTTCTGAAGCAAAGCCCATCCGAGACATATAACTTACTAAGGCATCAGCTACTGTGTTGGTCTCTATGTTACTTAAGGGAATAGCCTCAGGATATCTAGTGGCATGGTCCACAATAGTGAGAATAAATCTGTTTCCCCTCTTTGTGACCTTAGGCAATGGCCCTACTATGTGCACACCTATGCATTTAAATGGAGTAGAGATCACGGGTAATGGGCATAACTTGGCTTTGGTTCTGTCACGGTTGTTACCCTGTCTCTGGCAAACATCGCATCTTTGGCAGAAGTTTTTAATTTGCTTCTCTATCTCAGGCCAATAAAAGTTTTGTGTGATCCTTTGCTTGGTCTTGTTTACTCCTAAGTGTGCAGCAAATATGTCAGAGTGCCCCCTTTTTAAGATCATCTGGTGATATTTTACAGGCACCACTATCTGACTTTGAATCCCATCTCCCCCTTTTGAGATATTCGTCAGTGTCTCTCTGTATAATATTCCCTGCTTGATGTGGAACCTCTCTGGAGTTTCAGGGGTTATCTGCACTCCTGTCACTTTCTCAAAACAACTTTTTAAAGTAAGATCTTCTTTTTGTTCTTGTGAAAATATACTGCTTTTAGGTAACTCAAGTGTAACTGCTTCTGCTTCTTGTCTACCCTCATTTTCTCTCACCTCCTGAACATCAGTAACTTCTTTAGCTGTCTCTGTTTGGTCTTGTGAATGTGTAAGAACTAACACCCTCTTAACATGTTCAGCCAAGTCTGTTCCCACAAGAACAGCGGCTGGCAGTTGCGAAGAAATCCCCACTCTCCAATTTCCCTGCCATCCTTTATAACGCACAAAAACTTCAGCTACTGGCAAAACAATTAACTCTTCCCCTATTCCTTTGATTGTCAGACTCTCCTGAGCTAATATATACTCCTGGGGTATGATATCAGGATGACACAAGGTCACCTGTGAACAAGTGTCCCTTAGGGCTAAATAGTGGTGATCAAAAATCCCAATATTATCTCCAGCTGCCTCAAAAAGTTGAGAATTTGTTCTAACCAGAAGACAGTGTTTTATTTCAGCCAGAGGGATACTTTCATCACAGCACTCAGCTGTTGTATCAAGTTGTGCTGGTGTTGCTATGGCAACGGTCCCTTCTAGCGGGGGAGTTCTCTGTTCCTTCTGAACACAATAAACAGCTTTTGGCTTGTTTACACTCATATTCTGAGGTAAATTTTCCTTCCTGTGTTTTAGTTTTTCACAATTTGAGACCAAATGTCCTTTTTCTTGGCAGTAATAACATTTTTTGCTGTTCTAAGAGTATTTCTCATCAAATTTTCCCTTTCCCTCCAAATTTTGAGTTCTCTGTTGTTTCTGCTCTGAGGGCTTCCCTCCAAAATGGCTACCTCCACCCTGCTGGCTCCTAACGTGTCCCTGAGAGAATCTATTATATTTTTCCCCTGTCTTCCTCACATTTTCCCCCTCAGAATGTATTGGTTTTCTGATCTGTGTTATAAAATCTGCAATCTCTGTGGCTTCTTTCAAGTTTTTAGGCTGCCTTTCCTTGACTTGAAATTTTAATTCCCCCTGTAGAAGAGAATAAAACTGCTCTAGCCCTATAATACCTTTCAATTCTTGAAATGTCTGCACTCCCTCCTGTGCCAACCATTTATCCAAATATCTAGCTAAATTTGCTCCTAACTGTGTGAATGTTTCATCTGGTTTTTTGGTGAGTGATCTGAATCTTTGCCTAAGCTGTTCAGCATTGATGCCATGACGGGCAAATACAAGCTTTTTATACTCAGAATAATCCTTTATTAACTCAATAGGGATTTCAACGTACACCTCAGCCAGGCTTCCACTAATTAATGATCTCAAAATTGTCATTTTTTCTGACTCCTTTATAGAAAAATCTGTACACGTTCTCTCATAAAGGGAAAAGAAAATTTCGGGACAATCTCCCTTCTTATAGACTGGAAATTTCTTTAGGTCAGCTTTTGACAATTGACCCTCAACAGTACTTGAATTCATATTGTTATTATTATTTTGATTCATCAACTCAAGTCTGCGTAGCTCAAACGCCATTTTCTCTCTCTGTAATCTCTCTTCCATTTCCATTTTCTCTCTTTCTATTTGTGCCTCAATTTCCCTCACTCTCAATTCATGAGCCTGCGCTAACTCAATTCTTCTGAGGTCTCCTAATTCTTCACTTGAAGCCCCTTTCTCCTGAACTGAGAGAATTCTTCCATCCTCCTCACTAAACTGTTCCTCAGAGACAACTGCCTCCTCAAACTGGCTTTGTTCAGTCATTTTTCTCCTTGTCAAGGGCATAATCTTTCACCCAAAAGGTTGTTTTCTACTTTCAAGCCTCAGTTTAAAAGAACACTATTTTTTTTCTCTACTCTGAGTCTGTGAGATATACTGTCGCTGTCCTTTCCAGCACTGACAGATAGAAACAGTAACTGGGCTCCTGTCCCTTTCGCTAGGCCTCTTACTAAACAGAGTGTATTCTCTTTACTGTGTCTCTGGTACCAATCTTAATTCACACAGCTCTGCCTCTCCTCATGCTC